>NW_018165000.1:69576-102720 GCF_001263595.1 Phalaenopsis equestris | reverse complement strand
AGAAGAGGAGATTTTCTTCTAGGGTTGTAAGAGGAGAGGGAAGGTGAGAGATTTCTTCTTCATTACATTTCTAAGAGAGAATTGGGAGTGATTGTAAAGAGAGAAAGGCTTGGAGAGAACTTATAGGGGTTTGATTGAGAAGGATTGTGAGATAAGTTGTGTTTTTATTTCTTTTATCTTCTAAACTTGTTTTTATATATGAAATTCGTGTTTTATTGTATCATTCTCATAAATTCTAAGTAATCTTGTTTATAAGTAGTCTTGTTTATCTATCTCCCTACTTTGAAGATAAGGTTTTATGAAGTATAGATTTTGTTTTCCACAGTTTTAAATGATAATAATTTGTGATGATTTGAACTCCGACCTTCATTTACTTTTCGATCTGGCCAAATGAAATGTTAAAACTTATTGAGAGACATGTTCTTAAATGAGATATGATTTTTACAATATAGGGAGAATCACATTTAATTTCATGGGAGAGTACGTCATCCATGGGATTGGGTGCAAATAAATAAGGAAATACACTTTGTTGGATACAGAGTTAGAGTTTTTATGGTGACAGATTAAAACCCCCAATTTGATTCAGTTGATTGGAAACTAATGTGAGATTGTTAGCCCTCAGGGGAGGGAGTAGTGGGAGCTCTGAAGTGGCAGCTGATATCCTCCCAGCCCAACCACGGAATTAGGGACCAAACTTTGGAATAGTCAATGCTCTTTATAACACTCTGAAGAGGGTAAAAAATAGGATTGCTCCTATTTGGCACAAAACAGTTTTTATATATATTTTCAAATAATTTCAATTTCTTCATAAACAATATACTCCTTATAAAGGGGAAGGATTTTTTCTTAAACTTGAACTTTCCGCACAACAAAAACTTCGTTTAATTTTCGCAATTTTACTTTTGAAAGTTTAGTGTTTACTTTAATTTAATTTATGTAATCTTACATATGCATTTTAATTAGCATTCACCTGAGTAGTGAATTTTCAAACTTTGCACTTTACTTTTATTTTTTTGCTTTTATTATAAAATAATTTTCATAATTTACTTTGGGATTTTCCAACTTCCCTATGAGATTGATATCTAGGACTCTATTAGAGACATTTATTATTTGAATGATACGTATACTTGCATTGATATTTATGAGAGATTTTGTAGTTTAAAAAGAGTTTTAAAAGTTAAATTATATTTATAAAAAGTATTTTTGTTAAGATCATTTTGCATATTTATTCTAAGTCTGCCTACATCTATTTTTTGGTGTCGTTAAGTGTTATCATTTCCATAAATATTTGCATATACAAATCTCTATGTCAAGTTTTTGGCACCGTTGTCAGGGAAGTAATGAAAAATATTAGTATTTTGTTTTATTTTTATTTTAAAAATATATAAAAAAAGAGTGTTTGAAGTTTAATTTGAACATTTTCTTATTTTAGTGAGTTTGCTTATTTTTAATTACTTGCTTTATTCAATTTATGTGTAGTGTAAGATCCAAAAAGTTAGTACCTTACGACTACGAGTTAGAATGAACTATTATAAAAATTTAAAAACAACAAAAAGAGAAAGATCAGATTAGCAAAATTGCTTGTAATTTAAACAATGTTGGGAATGAAAATGAACATCATCAGAGACCTTTAAGAAATTATGCAAATCCTACAGCAGATGAAATTCATTTGAGTATCCAAAATCCTACTGTAGCTGCCAATTCATTTGAACTTAAATCTGTTATTATCCAAATAGCACAAAATAATCAGTTTGAAGGAAAACGTACTGAAAATCCTAATTTACACCTTACTAGGTTTTCAGAATTTTGTGCTACATTTAAATTTTATTGAGTTTCAAATGACGTCCTCAGGCTTAGACTTTTTGCTTTTTCACTAAGGGATAAAACTAAGATGTGGTTAAACTCATTAGCACCTGGATCTATCAGAACATGGGGAGATTTATCACAAAAATTCTTATCTAAATATTTCCCACCTTCAAAAACTACTAAGCTTAGAAATGATATCACATCTTTTTATCAGTTTGAAGGGGAATCAATTTATGAAGCCTGGGAAAGATTTAAGGATCTCCTTAGAAAGTGTCCACACCATGCATTGTCGGACTCATTAAAAATTCAACCTTTTTAAAATGGGTTGGTTGGATCTCTTAGATTGATAATTGACGCTATTGTTGGTGGATCATTAATGTCAAAACCATTCGATGAAGCTATTCATTAATTGAAGAGATGGCTACTATTAATTTATAATTGCCCTCTAAAAGGGTGAATCCAAAAAGACTAGCTAATATACATGATTCTGATGTTATATATATTTTAGCTACCCAAACAACTGTTATATTAAAAAAGATAGATCGATATGGAATGAACTATTCTCAGACAACACCTATGCTTGAGGAAAACTCATTAGGACAAATGATAGAATCTCAATCTTCTTATGAGACTTTAAATGAAATAAATAATCGTTCTAATAATCCTTATGCCAATTATTATAATTATGGTTCAAAGAATCATCCAAATTTTAGTTGGAGTAACAATAATTCTAATGTTGCAAATCTGCAATGGGGAAACAACACTGCGAACCCATTGGGAAACTCCAATAATTAAGGGAACCAAGCTTATGAACCTTATTACCCCTAAGATTTTAATAATTTGTAGAGCAAGAAGAAAAAGTTATTAATGGAAGAATTGGTATTGCAAATGGGTAGTCAATTACAAAGTCAAGGAGCTGCTATAAGAAACATGAAAAATCAATTGGGATGTATTGCTACTACACTTAATAATAAACCTCCAAAAACATTGTCTAGTAATGTTGAAGTAAATCCTAATGATCAAAACAAAGAGCAAATTAAAGTTATTCAATTAAAAAGTGGAAAAGAAATAAAAAACAGAGTTTAACAAGAAAATGAAATAGAAAAAGATGAGTTGGAAAATGAAAGATCTGATTAAGATTTTCATTTTGAGTCAAAAAATCCTATTAAGCCAATGAAAATCACTGTAGAAAGACCATCACCTCCATTTCCTCAAAGATTAAAGCAGAAATATAGAGATAATCAATTTTCAAAATTTTCAAAAATTTTGAGGAAATTAATGATAAACTTTTCATTTGTTGAGGCTTTGGAAAAAATGTCATGTGAAGTTCATGAAGGATATACTTAATAATAAGAAAAGGAAGTTTGCAGATAATGAGATTATTGCACTCAGCGAAGAGTGTAGCACTATAATTCAAAAAAAGCTTCCTGAAAAACTTAAATATCCTAGAAGTTTTACAATTCCTTGTGCTATTGACGAATACTATTAACGAACGATTTTATGGAAAAGCTTTATGTGATTTAGGAGTCAGTATTAATCTTATGTCATTATCAATTCTTAGAAGGTTGGCTTAGATGGTTGGGCTTAAGAGATACTTCACCTACAACTGTAACTCTGCAGTTAGTTGATCGTTGTATTACCTATCCTAAAGGAGTTATAGAAGATGTTTTTGTAAAAGTCGATAAGTTTATCTTTTGTGTGGACTTTATTGTATTAAATATGGAGGAAGATAAAGAAATTCCTATCATTTTAGGAAGACCATTCCTATTCATTAGAAGAGCTTTGATATATGTGCAGAAAGGAGAACTAACTATGAGAGTTTGTGATCAAGAGGTTACATTTAATATTGCAAAATCAATGAGATACCAGATTGAATGCTTCAGAATAGATATTAATGAATATTTAAGCCATGAATATTTCAAGAAAACTTTTGAAAGAGAATTTAAAATAGAATATATGGAATATCAATATGAGGATAGAATTCAAGATGAATATATGGAAGTGAGTAAAGAGGATATGGATTATGTTCAGGAAAGATTTGAAATGTTAGATCTTATAGAAAGTAATAAGAATTTGATTTCATCTGATTGAGAAACCCCCTGAACTCGAGCTAAAAATGCTTCCAACACATTTGAAGTATGCATTTTTAGAAGTATGCATTTTTAGAAGATTTATCAGTATGCATTTTTAGAAGATTTATCTACATTATTTGTTATAATATCCTCTGAATTAACTGATATGCAAGAACAACCGTTGTTGGAAATTTCAAAAATATATAAGAAAGCCTTAGGATGGACATTAGCTGATATTAAAGGAATCATTCCTTCAATTTGTATGCATAGAATCATATTAGAACATATTAGAAGATCAAGATCAACATGAATCAAGAGCTGACTCTCAAAAAAGATAAAATCCTATGATGAAAGAAGTATAAAAGAAAGAAATTTTAAAATGTTAGATGTTGGAATAATTTATCCTATTTCAGATAGTTCTTTGGTTAGTCTAATTCACTGTGTTTCAAAGAAAGGAGGTGTGACTGTAGTGACAAATGAGCATAATGAATTAATATCAACAAGACAAGTCACTAGTTGGTGAATCTGCATAGATTATAGAAAATTAAATTTTGTCACCAGGAAGAAAGATCATTTCACTTTACCCTTTTTGGACCAGATGTTAGATAGATTGGTTGGGCATAAATATTTTTGTTTTCTAGATGAATATACCGGTTATCATATCGATTATCATCAAATACTTATTGTTGCAAAAGATCAAGAGAAAAAATATTTATTAGTCCTTATGAAACTTTTTCTTTTCGGCGAATGCCTTTTGGATTATGTAATGCACCTGCAATATTTCAAAGATGTATGATGTTAATTTTCAGTGATTTGATTGAAAAAGGGATTGAAGACTTTATGGACGATTTTTTTGTATTTGGAACTTCATTCGAAATATGTCTAAATCATTTAGAGAAAGTTTTATAAGACTAATCTCATATTGAACTGGTATTGAACTGGGAAAAATGTCAATTTATGGTTGTCGGAGGAATTGTGCTTGGATATAAAATTTCAAAAAATGGCATGGAAATAGATCCTGCAAAAATACAGATTATATCAAACCTACCTCCACCTACCATAGTAAGAGAATTTAAAAGCTTTTTAGGACACGCTGGATTTTATAGAAGATATATTAAAGTTTTTTTCAAAAATTACTAAACCTTTATGCCAACCTCTGGAGAAAGATAAAAGATTTGACTGTAATCAATATTGCCTTAAAGCCTTTAAAACTTTAAAGGAAAAATTGATCAATGCTCCTATAATTATTTCACCGTATTTGGAGAAACCTTTTGAATTAATGTATGATGCTAGTGATTATGCAATAGAGTTGTTTTAGGGCAGAGATATGATCGGATTTTTAAAGTTATATACTATGCTAGTAAGATTCTTAGTGATGATCAAATTAACTATACCACGACTGAAAGAGAGTTATTAGATATTGTGCATGCTTTTGATAAGTTTAGATCATATCTGATTGGAGCTAAATGTATTGTGCATACTGACCATTCAGCTATTAAATATTTAATACAAAAGAAGGATGTTAAATCAATATTAATTAGATGGGTACTTCTGATGCAAGAGTTTGATTTCATAGTAGTTGATAGGAACATATTGATAATTAGATTGTTGATCATCTATCGTGGCTATAATAAGAAGAAATACTATATATGGAAAAAAAGATTAATGAAACTTTTCCTGATAAACGACTTTATGTTGAAAAAGGATGAAAAATATTTTGGTATGTTGATATTGTAGATTATATTGTTAGTGGTATTTTATCATATGAAATAATAAAACAACAGGAAAAGAAATTCATTCATGATGCAAAATCATATTTTTAGGATGATTCTTTTTTATATAAGCAATGTAAAGATTTAATGATGAGAAGATGTGTCTTATAAAGAAATTCATGAGATTATTTAAAAATGTCATGATTCTGAATTTGGAGGACATTTTGGGAATGATAGAACTGTTCATAATATTTTACAATCTAGATTTTATTGGCCTGCACTATTTAGAGATGTTAATTTATATATCAAAATATGTGATTGGTGTCAGAGAGTAGGTAATATTTCAAGAAGAAATGACATGTCTCTAAATTTTAATTTGGAAATTGAAACTTTTTAAGCATGGGGATTGGATTTTATGGGACCATTTATACCCTCATTTGGAAATATATACATATTGATTGCAGTGGATTATGTTTCAAAATGGATTGAAGCAATTACTTTACCTCGATGTGATGCTCGTAGTGTTTCAAAATTTTTAGTGTTTCAAAATTTTTAATTAAAAATATTTTTACAAAATATGAAATGCCTAGAGTAATCATTACCGATGGAGGATCTCATTTTAGAAAAGCAACAGTTGCAAGATTGGTGGAAAAATATAATATAGTACATAAAATTGCAACTGCTTATCATCCCCAAACTAGTGGTTTAGCAGAAGTATCTAATCGTGAAATTAAGAGAATTTTGGAAAAGAGTGTTAATCCTAGTAAAATGAATTGGTCTACTGCATTATGGGCATATAGGACAGCCTATAAGACACCTATAGGAATGTTCTCTTATAGATTAATTTTTGGGAAGGCTTGTCAAATTTCAATTTGAAAGAAGCTGGAGAGAAGATTATTGCAATTGAATGAGCATGAGGAAATCAGAAATGAATCTTTTGATAAATTGAGGATTTATATGGAAAAGATGAAAGAAAAACATGATCGGAATATAATAAAAAGAGAGTTTAAACCTAGACAAGAAGTTTTATTATACAATACAAGATTAAAATTATTTCCTGAAAATTTGAAGTCTAGGTGGAATGGGCCATTCAGAGTAATAAAATTCTATCCCTATAGGACCGTTAATATTTAAGTCCCCAATACTGGAAGAATATTTAAAGTGAATGGGCATAGATTGAAATCATATTTTAATGGTAAAAGACCAGTTTTTAAAGAAATAGTAATTTTGGGTCACCCATAATAAAACGGGAATATTGGGATGATGACATTAAACCATGCACTTTGTGGGAGGCAACTTATTTGTATCGTTGTTTAGTTTGTTTTTGAGTTTGTTTTGCTTGAGATATTTCACGTATATTTATGTTTGTCTTGATGTAGTCCGTGTGTTTGATAAAATATTTAGAAACATCTTTATTTGCCTAATTTTATGGAAATATTGAGAATTTATTGGATCAATATCGAAACGGTGAAAATTTTGGAACTGGCGCCACTTTCTAGAGCTGGCGCATGATGCGTTGCAGGTCCGAAAATGTTTAAACGTGCCAAATTGCAGTTTTTAGTAAATTTTTGTGGTTTGTTCTCCATATAACTCCTAAAAGCCGACTCCAAACCATATGTTAGGGGGGAAAATGAGAGAAGAGTCACCATTTTTCAATTCCTATGGCTTCCTACTCTAGAAACTCCTCTAGATTTGGAATATTCAACCGGAGAAAGTTTGTTAATTTTGATGCACAGAAGTTACAAGATCGAGTTCTAGTAAAGAAAAGGTTAATCAAAGAAAGGGGATTTGTGAATCAAGGATTCAACATGTTGAATACTCAAGTAGAAGAGACCATTGCACAGAGGCGTTGGGCAGTGCTTTGCGACACTACTGTCGCTGTTGTTGTTCCCGTAGTAAAAGAATTTTATGCAAATCTTCATGGGATTAACCAAGGAATGATTTGCATGCATGGTAGGTTTGTGCAATTTACTCCACTCCTTCAATAATAAACGAGATGTTTTTGATTAAAAATGTGCCTATCTGTCATTATGCAAACCTTACCCCCACAAGAGAGAATATAAATGAACTCTACCACTACTTTACAGATGAAGATACAAACTGGGAGACCAGAGATGATGGAAATATAAGTTTTCCTTCTTCATTTTTAAATCTATTTTCAAAAGCCTGACACTTCTTTATTGCATCAAAATTACTGCCTACCATGAAAGTTAGTAAGGTTGCTAAGGAGAGTATCATTTTGAATTAATGTATTCAAACCAGAAAACCTATTGTTGTTGGAGCTAGTATTGTGAAATCGGTTTTGGGTTTGATTGTGAATGGATCTGCAACTGGACTGGAACATCCATCCATTATTTTCCTACTATGCAGTCAATCGCAAGTACCTTATAAAAGTTGGGACAAAGTGTCACTTGGAAGCCGATGGATCTAGAAGTCTATTGCAACTATATTAGAATAAGAGATGAACATGATATGAATGTACTGATGGATCAAGGATCTCAGAATTCATCACCTGCTCAGCCTTACTACAACTCGAGTGCACTTTCGAAGAGAATCAAGAAGAAAACAAAAGATGTGCAGAATCTCATGCACGTGATTGGAAATATTAGTAAAATGTTGGATCATTTAGATTGGAGACTGAATGAACATTTTGAACATACATGGCGCATTGAATATGGATTGGTATGTATGTTTAAGAAATATGCTTGGATTGAGGAGAAAAATTCAACTGATAAATTTCCATTTCGACCCTTCTACAATATGTATATGCATTACCAATCAATGGGAGATATCCAGGCGGACAATGGTGAAGATGATGTTTGATCTTAATTCATGCACGGAATGTTTTGTGTAGTACAGTTTGTTTTTGTCTGTTGTGTTGGATTGCATTTCCTTTCTAATGAACATTATCTATGTTTATGTTTTGAATTTTGATGTTTAGATTTCAAAGTTAGGATGTTGGTTTGCTTTAGGACATTGAATTTAATGTTTGTTGGCTTGAAAAATGTTAGTTTGTAATAGCTATAAATGTGAGTTTTGGGTTGTTTGTAAAATTTTTTTGTTAGTGTGATGTTTATATATGCTTAGAAAAGTTTATTTGAGTCAAATAGAGGTTGATGTAGAGCGGTACAGAACAGATTTCCACAGAAACCAAAACCTGGAAATGATGCGCCAAAGGCCTGAACACACTATATTACCTAGAAAATCGTGAAATCGCACGAACAAACTCCATTTTCACTACTTGAGTCATCTTCTACCTCAATACCTTGGTCTAAGGCATCACATTATGATAGAAAGAGAAGGATTCAGATGCTAAAATTTATAGATTTCATCTTCTCTTAGTAAGAGTTTCACTTAAACTTAGAAATTTTTTATTTTTAACATGGATTTTGGGAGATCCAAAAAATTGGGATTTTTTATGAAAGTACTTGAAGAAAGCTCATGGTGAAAATTTTCTTACCAAATAACCTTACTTGAGGAGTTAGCCTTACTTGAGGAGTTAGATACTTGAGGAGTTAGATTTTTGATTTAGTGATTTATTTGGAATATATTTAGATTTTCGTAGAATTTTCAAATGACTCCCTGGGTTAAGCGAGGAAGGTCTAAGGACTTCAGTGCATGACGATTCATTAGTTTCAAAGCCCAACACAGTTACAATACTCAGATTGAGACCAAGAGAATGATCCAAGAGAGGGCGTCTGCAAACCCAGGTGGCGAGGTCGAGAGACTAATTCTTGCCATGAATTCAGAAAGGTTCTGCTACTTCACTTCCGTAGCAATTGTCTCGATGGTCCAAGAATTCTATGCAAACCTAAGATTCACTACGGAAAATCACATCTTAGTGATAGGTAAGCTAGTTGAGTTTTCTGCCGAAAGGATCAATACTTTTTATGGGCTTAGAAACATATATCATGATGAGTATGCTACATTTGTAATAAATGATTCATCACTGGAGGAAGTGATTGCATTTTTTATTGATGGATGGGGGGAATGGAAGATTAAGAATAACAAGAGAGTTAACTTTCCTGCTTCCATGTTGACTATTCAGTCAAAAAGTATGGCACCACTTCATTTCTGCCATACTGTTGTCAACAAATCCTTTGGTTGATGTTACAAAAGATTGAGTTGTACTCAACTATTACTTTCAGAACATGAAGGCAATAGATGTGGGTGAACTTATAGTTCAACATGCTCAAAGTATTACTGGTAGTTCTACAGCTGGAGGTTTGGGATACCCACCCTTGATTTTCAACCTTGATTTTCACTCTATGTGAACAATCCGGAGTAGAATCCAATAGAAATGAACAGAGATTGCAGCCACAAAATCCGATTGGGAGACATGATTAAGAGAGTAGAATCATTTGTTGAGTCTAGAAGTGGAAGAAACGATAGGCCCTCTACATTTGTTGCAGCGGCATCTACTTCTAGATCTGTATCACTTGAAGGTATTATGAACCAACTGATGATTCAACAGATGGATATAATAAATATTCAAACTTAGTTGGGAGAGATAAGAGTAAGGAATGCATATAATAATGAATATCAGCAGAAGAGAGTTCAACATGATATTGATTTTAAAAATGTCATGGTAAGACACCTTAGGGGTGAACCTAATGTGAACTTTCCTGCTTGCCCCAGTTTCACTCCTTATACTCCCATTCATGAAGAAGAAGAAGAAGAAGAATCAGACGATGAAGAGGAAGGAGATGAAGATTGATGTTTTATGAGTCTTGTTTAGTTGTTTTGATGTCTGTTTATTATTTATGTTTGTATTAGGATTTGAAACTATTTGAAACTATTTATGGTAAAATACTTTTTATGTTGTGTTGTGAACTGAATATGTAATAGTAATTGTAAACTTCCACTTTTTTTGCATTTTTAGTATTTTCATTTTAGTTTTTCAATTTAGTTTTTTCAATTTTTGTATTTATGTTTTTAATTCTTAGCAAGTTCTCTAGAATATTTTATGTTTTATTTCATGCTTTAAAGCCTGTATGTAGTTTTACAGTTAGTACCTGCAGTACACTAGAGCCTAGTTTCATAGTCAGAAATCCTCTACATGTCAGTTTTTTTTATTTTCATGGAGTTATTGTTTTCTTTCACCTACTAAATTTTATATTAAAAATATTTTTAAATTCACTTAAAGTCTTATGTTTGGGGGAAAGAAAAATTTATCTGAAGATATTTTGGTATGATAAGATAAAACTATGTTTTTCTATTGAAAGTAAAGTAAATTGTATTTTTGAAGTGTTTAGAATTTTAGAGTTTCGTGTAAGAAAAAAAGAATGAGATTTTATAAAAAAAATCATAAACTAATATGAATTAATAAAGTGAAGAAAGGTATAGAGTTTTGACTTTAAGAAGAGGATAGTGAAGTTCAAAATTATTAAAGACTATCCAGATATAGTAATCCTCACTTGAAAAAGAAAAAAAAAAGAAAAGAGAAAAAGGAAAAGGAAAAAAAAGAAAAGAAAAGAAAAATAAGTGAGGAGAAGCTTGAGGAGATGCCTAATAAAAAATTAGCTTCAATTGAATCAACTTTAGGAAGGTGTTTTATTACATTTTCTAAAGTTGTATTGGATTATTAGTAGCATTCCTAGTAAAGTTTTCATGAAGTTCTTTTTCATCTGAATGTTCTAAATGTCCTTAATATGACAAATTATAATTCTTCATGAAATGAATAGAGATTCAGAAATCTTAAATTTTATTACTAAACATTCCTAGACATAGAGTTTGAATCTAAGTTATTAAAGGGTTTTTCTTAAATTTATTATTTTATTTGTTAAACTAAAGTATATGAGTTATAAGTTAATCCCTTTTCTAAGTCATATGTTTTTATGTAATAAAAGTGTCACTTGAGGACAAGTTACATTTAAGTTTGGGGACATTTAAGTTTGGGGGATTTATATGCATTTTTAAACCTATATTTTATACTCATTTTTGGTGATATTACGGTCTATTTTATGTTTATTTTTTGTGATATTGCACTTTAAAGAAGAGTACTTTTGAGTTTTTATTGCAGATAAATCATTTTTAGGCATTTAGAGAAAAAATGGCAAAAAAGACCAAATTTGGAGGAAAAAGAGCCAATTTTGGATTCTAGTGCATCGTGCACCAAATTGGCATGCGCCAAAATCAAGAGAGCTAGCACATGATGCGCCAGGGATGACGTTTTCAAATTAAGGTGATTCGAGACAAATTTTGCGCAAATTTTCAAAGGGACACTTGTTTTACACACCTCTTTGAGTAACTTATGCATTTAGACACTTTGTAAGGTTCTTTTATGAAGCGATATGACTCTTGGATCAAATGACACATCATTTGAATTCAAAAGAGTTGACTTTTGGAAGGAATTTTGAATTATTTTATAAAGGAGGCGGCCTAAAAATAAAAGAGAAGACTTGTGGGTGTGTGTGCGTGTGATGTGAGGGAGAGAGAGAAAGTGGTGTGAGAGTTAAAGAGAGAGAGAAGAAGAGTTTTTTTTCTAGGGTTATAAGAGGAGAGGAAAGGTGAGAGATTTCTTCTTCATTACATTTCTACGAGAGAATTGGGAGTGATTATAAAGAGAGAAAGATAAAGAGAGAAAGGCAAAGAGAGAAAGGCTTGGAGAGAACTTCTAGAAGCTTGCTTAGGAAAGATTGTGAGATAAGTTGAATTTTTATTTCTTTTATTTTGTAAACCTTTTTTTATATATGAAATTCATGTTTTATCGTATCCTTCTCATGAATTTTGGGAAGTCTTCTTTATCATTCTCTCTACTTTAAATATATGGTTTTGTGAAGAATAGATTTTGTTTTTCACGGTTTTAAATGATAGTAATTTTTGATGATTTGAACTCCGACCTTCATTTACTTTTCGATCTGGCCAATTGAAATGTTAAAACTTGATGAGAGACATGTTCTTAAATGAGATATGATTTCTACAACATAGGGAGAATCACATTTGATTTCATGGGAGAGTATGTCATCCATGGGATTGGGTGCAAATAAATAGGAAAATATACTTTGTTGGATGCAGAATTAGAGATTTTAAGGTGACAGATTAAAACCCTCAATTTGGTTCAGTTGATTGGAAACTAATGCTATATATAAACACTGGGATAGATATAGAGTCCATTATATATACTTCCTACTACTTTTGTAAACATCAATATATGATCTAACATGGATTTGGAGTGATCTTTTCACTCATTTTGTAATCCAAATTTCATATTAACATGTAAGGAGCTATAGATAGCTCTTTTTTTTTTAAATATATATATACATATATATATATATATATATATTCAAATAATTTTAATTTCTTTACAAACCATATACTCATTGTAAAGGGGAATGATGTTTTCTTAAATTTAAACTTTCCATCACAACAAAAACTTCGTTAATTTTTCATAATTTTACTTTTGAAAATTTAGTATTTAGTTTAGTTTAATTTCTGTAATCTTACATCTGCATTTTAATTAGCATTCACGTGAGTAGTCAAATTTCAAACTTTGCACTTTACTTTTTTTTTGTTTTTATTATAAAATAATTTTCATAACTTACTTTTGGATTTTCTAACTTCTCTGTGGGATTGATATCTGGTACTCCATTAGAGCCCTTTATTACTTGAACAATAAATATACTTGCATTGATATTTGGGAGATATTTGGCACTTTAAAAAAAGGTTTTAAAAGTTAAATTACAGTTATAAAAAGTATTTTTGTTAGGAATATATTGCATATTTACTCTAATTCTACCTTCATCTAGTTTTTTGCGTCGTTAAGTGGTGTCATCATCATAAATATTTGCATATACAAATCTCCGTGTCAAAGGTCAACGATGAACAAGTAATGACTGAGCTCAATCTAGCAGAAGAAAATCAAACCCATTCAGCCTTTTGATAAGAATAAATCAAGAGAAGAGCCACCCATTACTACAACTAACCCATCCAAAAAAGCATGATTGCCCCAAGAGATCTTATTTTAAAGAAAGCTAGTTCAGCGACTCGCAAGCATGTGAACAACAAGGCAAACCAGTTGTGAATCAGCCCATAAATTGGTGATCAAAATGTAGCCCTCAAAGCATACAAGCTGAAGCCTTGCTCCAATAAAGCAGTTGCCTGAACGTGGAGCAGAGACAATCCAAAACAAATTTTTTCGAAGAAATTCCTTTTATGACCACACAAAAAAAAATAAAGAAGGTGGTCTCATTCCAATGAGCTTATCATTTTCTCTCTTAAGAAATGTTAAAAATGTGAATTGGCAAATTAAGTGTGTAATCCCAAGTTTGAACAACACTCGGGGAACTCGTGGAGTTTGGGGGATTAATATTTAGCCAACACTCAAGGAACTTAAACTCGAGCAATGAAACTGACGATGATGGTGTCTAATTGACAAGACATAAAAGGAAACAGCCTCCAATGCTCATGCATCATAGACATGTCCCAAAACTTGGTTGGATGTAACTCTAGAGGTGGTTCCCTACCTAGTTGTGATAAGCTCTACAAAGGGTATGAAACAAATCACTATAAAGTTGCGTTCGTGCAGTTCTCTATGTGAAAGCAGTTACAAGATCTCTTAATAAACTTGCACGAGGGGTATTCTATCTAAGGTCGAGGTCCGACCAAGAGACCGAGACTTAGCTAGCATAAGAAGTGAAACGAGAATCTACAGCAAAAACCAAAAACGATGCAAGTCATATGATTGGTACAAAACTCTAGAAATAAATGACAATGATGCAAGATGTTTGATCGGTGTTTAAAAATAAAAATTGGCCCTTACTCAAACATCAAAAACCTGTCTCTAAGATCAAGCCAAGTGAAGCTTTGGAGGTGGCTCTTTGTCAAGTAGCGACAAGCTCCCACAAATGGGACCGAGAAAATTATCCCAAAAGCAAATCACAATGATTAGTCTGTTCAAGGCAAAACCACGGTTGAGTAAAAGAGAGGGGATTGAAAAAGACTTGAGCTAGGTAGAAAGAACGTCAAAACTGATCGAAATGACTTTCCTATGGTGTAAGCAATTAAAAAACACACATTCATCATAAGCAGCAAGCAGTAAATAATATAAGGTAAAAGTGAAATCAGTAAAAAACAATCGGCTGAAAGCCACATTTCATTTCGTTTAATCAATCAATTATAAAAATCTTCTTCATCGGACTTCAACAGCAGCGACAATCTCTGCATCCACTTCAAGAGCTGTCCGAGCCTCTTCCTCCATGGGAGTTTCCACAGTAGTTATTGTATCCTCGGGCTCTGGCTCAGCCCAAGCAGGAACTCCTGGGGATGGCCGACTGGCCTCCCCTACGTAGAATTGTTGATAAATTTGGCTGAGGTGGCCTGCCTTTAGCTCGTTGGATTTTAACCCGACTAATCATCCGAGTGTCTCTCGACATCATCCCTCAAGTAGTTGGGAGTCTATTAGCCCTCATCCTCATGAGCCCTCGATGGATCTAAGTTCATGAAGGCAGGTTTTTGTTCAATTTGAATATGTTCTCCAATGGAAATTCTTTGAATGACTACAATGGTTTCATAAAATGTGTGAATATAATATGAATCTTAAAGATCAATGACTGGATCGAAGATTGCCTTCTCTTCGTCTCTCGCCCCCGATACAACCTTTGAACAAGCCACCTTCTCGTTCAAGTTCATCTATGTAGGCTAGGAGAGCCAATCCATTCGCCTCCACATCCGAGGCATCCGAGGAGGTCTAAGGCACTGCGGTCATTGCCCCATACTTATTTCGGTTAAGACCACCTTATTCACAATCATCCTCTCAATGTACTGCACCATGGACAATTGCCTCCTCTCAATTGCCAAAGCTAGAGACGAGATCCGAGGAGGCACAAATTGCACCTTATAGACTCCTCCAATTAGTCAGGTATGGATGTGTCAATCCCTAACTGACCCAAGAATGAACCAATATTTTCATTTCTTTATTTTATTCTCCAAACCGATAAGGTGAAACTTGTGGGATGAACCAAAAACTACGTAGCCATCTGGCTCAACCTGGAAGGAGGACATGTAAGATAAAGTTTTTGGGACCACAGATTCTCCATTTGTAGATAGTAAACCATATACTACATGATAGCTGCAATCAAGTTTCACTTGATTCGAGTAGGGATCACACTGTAATGATTCAGGATGGATTGAAAATATTTTCAAAATGGTAGTTGAAGACCCCACTAGAACTGGTCTCGATAGAAGACAAAGTTGTTCCCAAATTTGTCGGTCACCCAATTATCTGGGCCAACAACGCACAAGTGAATCCCAACATCAAAGATGCATGCCATCACAAGCGAGGCAGTGTCCAGTGTAATCATAGTAGAACACTCGACTATAGGAAATGTCTCAAACCAATTTGGAAGAATATTTGTTGGCCATGTAAACAAAAGCTAGAAGAGCAAGCAAAGGAGTAGTTGATCAAAAGGAGGAAAAGGAATAGTATGTTTAGAAAAACTCAACTGTCATCCCTTGTATATATATATATATATGGATGCAACGGAAGTTCAAATGCCATGGCAATGTCACATGTCAGCTTCAAGGGCACAAATCACATCAACACAAAAATCAATTAAAAATAAAAGGCATCAAATAATTTTTTGCAAAAATTAATAAAAAAATGTTTTTATTCAGTAGAAAATATTTTACAAGTGGGTCCTCAGCTGTCTTGGCCGAGATATACCACCACCGAAGACCCATGTTGTTCCCAAATTTGTCGGTCGCCCAATTGTCTGGGCCAACGACGCACAAGTGAATCCCAGCATCAAAAATGCATGCTTTCTTGAGCCAGGCAACGTCGACTACAATCATAATAGAACAATCGACTACAAGAAGAGTCTCAACCCACTTTGTAGAATATTTATTGGCCATGTAAACAAAGGCTAAAAGTGCAAGTGAAGAAGCAGAAGATTGAAAGGAGGAAAAGTAATAGAATGGGTGAAAAAATCCAACTGTCAACCCTTATATATAAAGTGCAACGGAAGTTTAAACACCATAGCAAAGCTACGTGTCAACTTCAAGTACACAAATAGTATCAACACAGTTAAACCTGTATAAACTTATAGCTTGGACTTCGACTTGCAAGACTAAATAGGTCGATCGAACATCAACAAACTCCACAAAAAGAGCCACCAGCTCTACTGAATGCTTCAGCCTTCGGGCTCACCGCCACCTCCAAATTCAACTACAAGTCGTCGATTGCCCCTTTCAGGGCCCACTTGTGGGTTGACCAAGATATCAACCGCCTCTTCTAGCCTTGATACCTAGGTTGAGGTCCCTCAATACACTAGAGGCAGGTACTGAGGTTGTACCTGATAGCGGCAAGTCAACGCTTAGGACTGTGTCGCCTGTATCAACGAACAAGCATCAGCAAATAAGTGAAGCTTATAATCACAACAGATCATCACCACATACCTAGAGATTGATATAACTTGAAACACAAGAATGTGAGAGAACACTCAGATTAAAATTATTCACCCAATACCTGATAGCCTAGTTCAATCTCAACACTTAGTTTCACAACCAAGACTCAACAATCGACAATCAGACTAAAACAATCAACAGATTGATTCAAGTTGACCGAGCAAAGTTCAGATCACCAAAGCTGACCAATTACCCAAACTCAATAGATTTGAACGAACATACCTTACCAAGCCAAGAACTACACATCTCTACCGACCAAGCAATTGGATAATGGAACCATGGGTTCTTCTATTTTCTATTTCCCTAAAATATCCTGTAATACCACCTAATATTGGAGCAACCGTGTACTTTTTCACTTTATGCGCCAATGCATATAAATATAGAGATAATTTCTACTATAAAGAATCAATCAGTCACCTTTAAGAGAATCAGGTTCTTATTGTTTACTCTATTTATCTCATGTTTTATGCTCTATTACTTATGTGTGATTCATAAGACAGTTTCAACAATATATATATATATATATATAGAACTGGTATATATATAGGTGCGTTCATATTTTACAAATTAAAAATGGTGGCTTTTTTTTATATAAATCTAAAAGTTAATTTTTAGGTGTTAGATATGCGAATACATAGGAATTGGGTGGTACGTATGTAAATGCCCCGAATAAAAACATTTAATCTTCAGTTTAGCAGTTTACAGGCCCATTGATCCTTGGATACAGATGAGGAGAATTCTTTAGACGGTGAAAATGGAAGCAGGCGAATGGCACACTAGTGCTAATCGTCACCATATATTAAACTGTTAACGAACACGACGGACTTTCTCTTCCTGGCCTAGCCCAAGTGACTTCTGAGCATTTGCAATACCCTCTGGATCTGCAGGTAAGAATACAATAAAATTGTGAAAATAAATGACAAGTGATAATATGATAAGGCAAACAGCAGCCAAACACTGGCCCTTCATACAGCCCACAAAACTTAGTAAGCATTTGCTGTGTTCTTTATGATATATTTTGCAAAAAAAATACGTGTAAACAGTGCATTGTATTATCGTAAGGGTTAAGGGGGCAAAACAAATGGATTTGCTAAGTGTATTCTATACATAACTCCTGCGACGGCAACAAGTAGCAGAGCAGGCAGCCATCAAAATTGTGCCTTCTACTGTTTCTAAATTTTTGCAGATACAAAAATAAATAAATAAATAATAAAATAAAAAATTGCAGACATCAGTGAATGAGCCAAAGATATAGGGAACCCTCCCAAGTATTTAATGAACTAGTATATTGCATGATGAACTCACTAGAAACAAATCAAGTCCAAAGCCTACTCGCCCGCACTTCACCTGGCAAGTCAGCAATTTCACCCGTCTAGCCGTTGCCTTCAACCATCAATCTGACAATCCAGAGACCAAATCAATCGTCAACATATATTTTTTTATACGTTTGGCTACTCGCCGCACGAACTATGATGTATTTTCTTATTTTTTTAGTATTACCTGCAGCACAAAAATAAAGCCTAGCCCAAACCACAAATAGGAAGACCAAAGTAAGATTTTGACATAAAGTCACATGTAGATTTCAATAAATCTAGTGCGAGAGCTTCTCTCTCCCTATCCCTCTCCCTCTCCCTCATTTATGAACCTTATGAGTATTGTGAGTAATGTTCTGATATTTCGTAAACATTTATTATTTAAGACTTATATTTACATGGAACCGATCATGCAAATGGCCTGAAAAATAGGAAGATTTATGTTGAAACGAAAATATCTCGTACGATCCAACCTCAAAATTGGCATGCCTTTCCAGAAAAAATTAAGGAAAACACAATATTTCTTCACTAAATCAAACAAATCAACACGAAAAAAAAGATAAGCACCTATGATTCAAGATGTAGGCGATCTCTCCCAATTCCTACAATTTGAGAGATAAGAAATCTCTCTCAAAACCTAAACCTATGACTCACAACTCAATCTCATGCATAAACCTAACCCTAGACAAAACAAGGCTATTTATACTGAACATTAGTAATAATTAAAAACTAAATTGCCCTTAGACGTACAAAAGACAAATTTGCCCTTTAGGCTAGGAACCCTCATAACAATAGTCCACTCAAAAGACATATTGTCCTCAAGATGAGAAAAAATGAGAGTGCTCCTCCCTCACTATTGTCTCAATTTCTTCGTTATTTGCTTCCTCATCCTATACCATGAGAACTTGTAATCTTCGATTCTTGCAATGTTGTCCAGGGATAAACTTCACATCACACCAAAAACAAGACCCATTGACTCGCTTCTCTCGAATCTCTGTCTTTGTAAGGCGTTTGAGTGTTGCTCCAGGTCTTCATCCATGATTCGTGTTCCATGCAACCTCCCTATGGACTTCCATTATTTGAACTTTTAGCATCATCGTGGTAGCAGTAGTTCCGTAAGATGCTCCATTTGTGTGCTCCTGTTGGCTTTCATTATATGGTTCTTGTCTTCCACCATCTGGGCTAGCTAAATCATCTCCCTCAATCCTCTCGGTCTTAGTAGTCGGAGTGCAACCCCTATGTCCAGCTTTAAACCCTTCGTTAAATTTCCCTCTAGTCCTGATTGAGAAATAACCCACAGTCGGCCCGACAATAATTCAAATCTGTCCCTATAATCCATGTTTGTCCCTATAATCCATGACCGTCCCCACTTGCGTCAAGGAATAGAATTGCTCGTGTAGATCCCCTTTTTGAATAGCTCAAAAATGTTCCAATAAACAATCCTAAAATTCAACCCACGAACAAATCGGGTATCTAGCCTCCCTCCACTAAAACCAGGCTAAGGATTCCCTTTCAAACACAATCCTGACGCCATGAGTTTGTCCTCCCCATCTAACTCATTCACCGCAAAGTATCGCTCCGCCCGATATACTCAACCATTATTATCTTCTCCCTCAAAGATCGGCGTCCTCAACTGCCTAACTTTAACATTATCCCAACTTACTATTCTTCCTCCGTTGTTTCCGCCATGTATCGAAGGTAAAACTCCTTCGATCGCAGTCATATTCCCTCACTGTTTCTCTCCCTTCTTTGTGCTCCTCCATTCCTCTACATAATCCCTTCTCCATGTTTTTGTTTATCCGCCTCCATCAGAAATCTCTAATCCACCCCTAATCAGAGCCTTGAGAAGAAGTTCGTGATGGTGGACGTTTTCCTCCTCATGTTCCTCACATTCGATCTCTTTTTCTTTCAATCTTACCACGAAGTCTCCAGTCAACCTTTGGTTAGGCTTTGCAAATTGAACTGTCGGCGAGTTCTTGGATTACACCTCAATGAGCCACTTTAGCATATCTCGATCTTTCCCCATGCTCTCGAATCAATCCTCCAGTCGATTTTCCAAAGAAGAGAATATTTGTTCTATGGTGGCGAATATTTCTTTCATCGCAGAATTGATTTGACTTATCTCTTCCTCTAATTTCTTCTCCAGATCACCTACTTTCTTTGAGGTTATCTCTTTCAGAAAAATTTTCAATCTAAAAAACAAATCTTATACCCTAAATTCTCGTGATCTCTTCTTAAATACCTCTTATCATAATTATTAATCTTTCCAAATCATGTAAATGTCGTTAATCCAAAGCACCTACTACGACTGTATGCACACAAATCGAAGTGATCCTTGAATAAGGAATTTTTTGGGTCTATGTTGGAGGCGATCCCTCGCGCTGCCTTCCCAGATAGTTTTGATCACAGCTGGATCGCGTAGACGGCGCAAGACGATAAAAAAATGGATGTTTTGGGTCTATGTGCGTTGCGAACCCTCACACCTGCCTTCCAGATAGCTCTGATTGTGACTGGATTGCCTAGATGACGCAAGGAGAAAATTGGAAGTTTTTGGGCCCTTTGCGCCGCAATCCCTCGTGCTTGTCTTCATAGATAGCTTTGATCGCGACTAGAACGTGTAGACAATGCAGGACGAAGAAAAAAAAGGAAATTTCAAGTCCTTATGCCTCGCAAACCCTCACAACTGCCTTCCCAGATAACCCTGATCGCAACTAGAACGCGCAGATGACGTGGGAGGAAGAGAAGTCAGCGCAGGAGGTAGAGGAAAATGGGAGTTTCAAGTCTCGATAAGCTGCGATCCTTTGTGTCGCCTCTTTCACAACAAGCTATGACCTTCTGCGACCCCTTTGTCTCTTTCTCAGCAAGCTCGGAGCGCGATTGTATCGCAGGGTTCTGTCACGAAGGAGTTTCACATCTTGGTAAGTCGCGATCCTTCATGTCAAAAATGTCTCAGTGCACTGTGACCTCATGATGGCCTCCATTCCAACAACTGTATATCTGGATTCGGTCAACAAGGGATCCCGTTGATGCTTCTCAGTTACTTCTCACGCCAACAATGATTGTTTATCGTGTCGGTAGCAATTCCACGGTGATCTCCCCAAAATTGAGCTCTCATACCAATTTGGTACAATCCAATCTCAAAATCAGCACACTTCTCAGAAAAAAAATAGGAAAAACATAATATTTCTTCACTAAATCAAACAAATTAACAAGAAAACAAGCATAAGCACCTACGTTTCGAGAGGTAGGCGATCTCTCCCAATTCCTATGATTCAAGAGGGAGGAATCTCTCCCAATACCTGATCCTAAGACTCACAACTCAATCTCGTGCATAAACATAACCCTAGACATAACAAGTCTATTTATACCCAACAATAATAATAATAAAATACTAAATTGCCCCTAGGGTGTTTCCACAACAGCTGCTGTAATCTCGAGCTCCACCTAAGCCTCGACAGAAACTCCAGGGGACATTCGACTAGCCTCCCCTCTCATAGAATGGTTCATGAAACTAGCGTGGCTAGCCTGCTTTCGGCTTGCTAGATTCTAACCCGATTGATCATCCGAGTGTCCCTCGACATCATCTCTCAAGTAGTTGGGAGTCTGATCACCCTCATCCTCCTGAGTCATCAAAGGACATAAGTTCATGAAGTCAGGTTTTTGTTCGATTAGAATATGTTCTCTAGTAGAAATTCTTTGAATAACTACAATGGTTTCATAAAAGGAATGAATATAATCAAAATCTTGAAGATCAATGTCTGGATGGACGACTACCTCTTCTTCTCTCACCCTAAATACAATCTTCTGGCGCGGCTTCAGTCTATATCGGCTAGGAGACCCAATCCACTTTCCCTTGCATCCAAGTTGGCTCAAAGCACTGCGGTCATTGCCCCATACTTATTCTGGTTAAGAACCTAGTTGACAATTACCCCCGCAGTGTACTGCACCACAGACAATTGCCTTCTCTCAACCGCTGAAGCCAGAGACCGGATCCGAGGAGGCACGAATTTCGCCTTCTTGTAAACTCCTCCAATTAGTTAGTTCTGGATCCCCCAGTCCCTGATCAACCCAAGAATGAACTGAAATTTCCATCCCTTTATTTTATTCTCCAAACTGGCAAGTGGAACTTACAGAATGAACCAAAAACTACGTAGTCATTTGATTCATCCTAGAAAGACATGTAAAATAAAACTTCTTGGGACCACATATTCGATCCACAGACAAGAAACATGTATGAAACGATCGTTGCGATCAAGTTTCGCTTGATTTGAGCAGGGAACACACCGTAATGGTTCAAGATAGATTGAAAATCTTTTTAAAGTGGTAGTTGGAGACCCCACCGGAACTGGTCTAGGTAGAAGACCAAGTTGTTCCCAAATTCGCCGGTTGCCCAACAGTTTGAGCCAAAGGCATACAAGTGAATCCCAGCATCAAGGATGAATGCCTTCTCGAGCGAGGCAGCTTCGACTGAAATCATAGTAGAACACTCGGCTACATATAGCGTCTCAAACCACTTTGGAGAATATTTGTTGGCCATGTAAATAAAGGCTATAAGAGCGAGCAAAGTAGTTGATTGAAAGGAGGAAAAGGAATACAATCCAACTGTTAACCCTTATATATAAGGGTGCATCGGAAGTTCAAATGCCACAGCAAAGCCACATGTCAAATTCAAGAACACAATTCGCATCAATAGAGAAATAAAAAAAAATTAAAGTCATAAAATATTTTTTTGCCAAGATTAATTAAAGAAATTATGTTTTTATTCAGATAGAAAATATTTTACAAGTAAGTCATCAGCCGCCTTAGCCAAGGTATACCGCCGCCCAAAGAACTGGTTTTGATAAAAGACCAAGTTGTTCCCAAATTCACCGATCAACCAATTGTCTGTGTCAACGACGCACAAGTGAATCCTAGCATCAAAGATGCATGCCTTCTCTAGCGAGACAACATTGACTGCAATCATAGTAGATCACTCGACTATGTAAACAAAGGCTGGAAGAGCGAGCGAAGAAGCAATAGATCAAAAAGGAGGAAAGGTAATAGAAAGCGTAGAAAAATCCAACAGTTAACCCTTATATATAGGGGTGCAACGGAAGTTCAAATGTCGCAGCAAAGCTGCGTGTCAACTTCAAGTACACAAATTGCATCAATGCAGAAATCAAGAAAAAAATTAAAGGCATAAAATACTTTTTTGCGAAAATTAATAACTCCCAACCCCTCCCCCCCGGAAGTTAAACCTATCTAAACTGACGACCTGGGCTTGGACTTGCAGGACTGAATAGGTCGACCAAACATCGGCCAGCTCCACACGAAGAGCTACCAACTCTACTGAGTGCTCCAGGCTTAGAGCTACCAACTGCACCCAGAGCGCCTTCACCTCCGAATTCGGCAGCAAGCCATCGATTCCCATTTGGGGGCCCTCTTGAGGGTCGACCGGGATATCATACCCTTCTTCCAGGCTCGATACCCGAGCCGAGATCCATCAATTGCACCAAAAGCAGGAACTCAGGAAGCACCTGATAGCGGCAAGTCAACGCTCAGGACTGCATCTCCTGCATCAGTGAACAAGCGTCAACAAATAAGAGAAGCTTAGAATCAAAACAAATCATCACCACATACCTAGGAATTCATATAACTCGAAACACTGGAACGAGGGACATCTCTCTGATTAAAGTGATTCATTATCTACCTGACAGCTTAGTTCAATCTCATCATTATTAGTTTCACATCCAAGGCTCAACAATCAACAATCAGACTGAAACAACAGACAGACTGATTCAAGCCGACCGAGTAAAGTCCAACTGATCGAAGGATCACCAAAGCCGACTGATTTCCCTAACTCAATAGATTCGAACAAACGTACCATACCAACCCAAGGACTACAGATCTCTACCGACCAAGCAACAGGGTACCTGAACAATGTGTTCTTCTATTTTTTATGTGCCTAAAAAATTGTATAACGTCCCAGTAAATGTAGGGCCAACCATGTATTTTTCCACGTTATGCCCCATTGCATATAAATAAACCCTAAACCCCATATATATATAACATAACTAATTAAAATATCTTATAAAACTCATTGACCTAATAACTTGGATCCATCTCTCTCGGCTTTTACAAGTCACCAAGTTCTCCTTACAAGTCGAAAATTCCTATATTAGGCATACCCTCAAACATATATATAATTATTCATAATATAATATACTAACTTATTAAAACATTAAACTTTCCTTTATAAAAATTTTGGCCTCTTCCCAAACCTTACACATGTGAGCCGCACGATCACCTTTCTTCTCCTTCCGCCGATCAGTAGGAACTCAACCTTATTAGGTCCTAACTTATCAAAACATTAAACATACCTTTAGAAAGTTTTCGGCCTCTGCCTTAACCTCATGCACGCGAGCTGCAAGATCTCCTTTCATCTCCTACGGTCGATCGATAAGAGCTTGCCCAAAGGAATGCAACTTCTTCCTCCTTTTCCTCTGCACACGCCACAAGTAAGGATCGCCAGCTTTGGCTTTATCTCCTTTGGTCTTGGTTCGAATCCAAGGCAGTGCATGCTTTTTTTCTTCTTCCTCTTCCTCTGCACGCACAAGGGAACGACACCTATTATTCCTCTTCCTTTGATTTCGACTCACCCAAACACAGCACCTGCACTTCCTCCTTCGGCCTCCTTCTTCCTCTGTAAGAAAGGTTCAGTTCTCCTTCTTTCAGCTGCGGCTCAATTGAACATCTCACGCTGCATCGACATCGACTCATCTGGGTAGGGTTCGGCGTCGAAATAGGTAGGGGATACACAACCCTCCTTTTTCTCTCTTCTTATATTCTCATTGCTTCCTTTTCTAGCAGCTTCTTCCTTCACTCACAGACAAGTCGCAAATTATGGTCGGAAATGAAACCTCCTCATTTCTTCCTTCTTCTGCGCGGCTTCCTTTCCTCTTCCTCGTTCATTCTATTTTGATTTGTTCTATTTTGATGTTGTAACTGAAGAGAAGCATTGATTTATTATTATTATTTTTTATTATAACTCTTCTAATTTAATTATTTGTTTATTATTTGTTTAGTTAAAACTTTCAGTTATTACAGCGGAGGATTATAAAGCTTGGAATTACTGTATTTCAACACAGTAGGTTCTCCATTTTCTATCTCCCCTTCAATTTAATTCTGAATTCTTGGTTGTGAACATTTGATGTACCAAATTATCTCCTGTTCTGCTTCTCAAGTGGTCAGTTGTAGGTGTTAGTTGCAGCCCGTTTCTCCCTGAAGACATACGGCAGGAAGCAACAATCCATGGAGTTGGCAGGTGAGGTGCCACCATAGCCCAATTCAATAGATCATCTAATTTTAGGGAGCTGGAAACATAACTGATAGCAAGGAAGTAGATCCAGGAAACGGCAATTGCTAGAATCTGAAATCAGGTGGGATCTTTTACTGAATATTTTTAGCATATTATTTATTAATTCTAGTTAAAAAAAAATCCTTTGGTTTGATTTGGTTCGAAGTTCACTCCTAATCAAACTATCTGTTCTAGTGTTGTTTTCAACCATCCCTCAGTGTCATCTATCCATATAAACAAACAATATTATATAAGTTGTAGAAAAGGCACATCCAGTTGCCTTTTTTGTGTTTAAGCGATAAACCTACAAGCATATTGATGATTTCACTTCAAAATCTTACACAGATCAAGTCTTTGATATCGAGTTTTCACTTCAATATTATTTTTTAGAAAATAATGTTTGTCTAAATTAACTATAAACAATAACATTCATATAGAACCTTGTTCAAATAAACACAAAATTGTCTCACTAGTTAATGCTAAGGTCTAATGCACTTTCTTTAAATAGAATATTTACGAACAAACATTTTTTTCTTGACAAAGCATACACTAACAATAAACATTTTCAACTGACTGTACACAGATTGCTAAAAGCAAATTACAATCCCTTTCATGCTAAGATCTGACAAGTCCCCCACTTAAATTTAATATAATATATTTGGTAAGAAACTTTAACTCAAATATTTTGACAAACAAAATCAATTCCAGTCCCCATTTTAGTGAAATGCTTTAACATGATAGAAATGGAAATGATTTCTTTTCAAAAAGAGCAAAGTGGTATTACAAAGCAACAAGAAAGATGAACTTTCCTCACCTTATCATGAGATACCCTATGTCCCAGTCAATAGTCTGATTAAATTATATTTCTACTTCTTTTTGCTTCATAAGAGTAATTCCAAGTAAATGGAAACCCATGTTCTTGAAGTTTCTCGCAGACCTCAATATTTTAATAGGTACAATAATCCTTTAGAGGCTACAGAATCAAATGTATATCCTTTTAAGAGTTGGTTATCTCAAAGTTTCATTAGTGTAACATCAGTACTAAAATGATTGTTCACAAAAAACCACAATGAGCGGACAAATGAAGGGTAGGTGTGCACAAATTTGGTCCAGATTTGGGCAGCATTTGCAAGGTATTTTGTTTCCTAATACGAAGAAGAGATGGCTTAAGATACAACAACAACAATAAAGCTTTAATCCCACTAAGTGGGGTCCGCTACATGAATCTTTTTTCTCCATTGCGTCCTATTTAGTGTCATATTTTCATTTAGATCTACTAGATTAAAATCATTTTTTATACAATAAGCCCAAATCTTCCTAGGTCTACCTCTGTCTATCTTAACATAAGTCAAATCTAAAACATTTACTCTCCTAATCGGATCATCAAATGGTCGACATTTAATGTGACTAAACCATCTAAGACAACTCTCTCTAATTTTGTCCATCACTGGAGCTACACCAACCCCATCACGGATATATTAATTTTGCATTTTGTCTCTAAGTGTAAAGCCACCCATCCACCTAATCATTCTCATCATGCAACACTTAACTTAGTAATATACTTATCTTTTAAAGGACAACATTTAGAGCCATAGAGCATTGCAGGTCTCACCACCATACAACAACAACAAAAAAGCCTTCATCCCACTATGTGGGGTCGGCTACATGAATCCTTTTTCTCCATTGCGTCATATTAGTGTCATATTTTCATTTAGTTCTAATAAATTAAGATCATTTTTAATACAATAAGCCCAAGTCTTCCTAGGTCTACATCTGCCTTTCTTAACAAAACTCGAATCTAAAACATTTACTCTCCTAATCGGATCATTAGATGTCGACGCTTAATGTGACCAAACCATCTAAGACGACTTTCTCTAATTTTATCCATCACAGTTTGAGGTCATTACTCTTTTCCTTAGGATCCTAGGATCTAGCTCTAGGAATTCCTATTGACCATCTAATAAAACTAAAATTGGGACCCACCCTTTTTTAAATTCCAGCCACTTCTTATTTCTCTTGTGATGTCTCGCATTGATGATCTCAAAATCATTGTCCTATGGTAGAGGGACAAAGGACTATCATGTGGAAACTCAAGGAGAAGTTCCTAATAGGATCTCAAGCACTAGGAAACAGTTCAAGACTTTATCATCACACATGCACACCAGATGCACAAAATTCACTAAGTTACACAAAATCGGACTTAAATTGAGCCTAAAGGGTGGGTGAAAATGCTAACTTCTCCGGACGACCTCCGACAAAAAAATAGACTGCGCCAACGCGTTCAGGGCACTAATTTAAGTAGGAAAAGGCACATATTGTCATATTTCCGACACGTGCAAAATTGCACGCAAATCAATGAATTTGTCAAAATGATCTCTGATGACGAAACGGATCACGTCAGCACGTCTAGAACGTCAAAATTACTTAAAAAAGACATTAATTTTGTTATGTTTTGATGCACGAATAAAAAGTACAAATCAAATTTTATTTTTAAGAAATATTAAATATTTTATAATTCTATTACTTATAATATTAAAATTATAATCATAAATCCTATTTTCTCTATTCTCGCACACTTAATCCCTCGTTCGACCCCGCGGCTTAGTCGAACGCTCGGCTCGTCTCCCTCATGTGCCCTAGCTCCCGTGGACGATCCAAGCGGCAATCTTTTCCCTTTCTCGACTATTCCCCTTCTTTGCGTGGCCGCTAGACTCTTTGGCTCTCCAATTACAAGGGTCGAGCTGGCCAACCCTTCTCCTTCTCGAGGTTTTACCGTCTCCCTCTTTACTGTGGCAATTATTGCCTTGCCATTTGATTCGATCACCTTACAGTGGTAGGTGGCGGTTCCCCCTCTCTTCTCTGCCTATAAAAAAGCTTCTTAATATACTGTTTTGGGTTGTTGAAAATTTCTTGAGAGAAAGAGAGGCTGTGATTTTACTGCTTGAGATCTTTAGGGAAAAAAACTCTGCCAAAATTCTTTCTAGACTAAGTTTTCGTGCGTTGGGAGTGTGGAGCATTTGTGAATTGCTGTTTTTTGAAGCTTTTAGGAAAGGAAGCTTAGCCAAAATCCTCTCTAAGTTAAATTCTCGTGCACTGGGAGTGTGGAGCATTCGTGGGTTACTGTTTTCTGAAGCTTTTGGAGGAGAGTTTCTGTAGGAGACATTTTCTTAAATTTGTTCTACAGTTTTACTTTGAGTCTGCATTAAGAGGTATTTCTCTTCTTTCCTCTAATCTGCATCACTCGGATTTGCACTTGAAAATATTTCCTTTCTCTTTTAAAACTTGTAGAAGTAAAAGTTTATGCCTGCTTCTGAGACCTAATCCTGGAAAGCTCCTTGAATTAATAAGATGAAGTGTAATATGGCTGTTTTCTTTAACTTTCTGATTCGAAATGCATGATAAATGAAACTTTGGAACATTCCTGTGGTTTCCATGAAATGATAGTTGCCTATTTGAAATATATGTTAAATGAAATGATGGTTTGGGTTTTGATTCTGAGGCTCTCTATTATTGTTAGCTTTCTTCAATTAAATGTTGGAATTCATTTCAAAGCTTGATGACATTATGGCTATAAAGATTCATGCATGCTTATATGCTTCCTGTTATTTGATTCCATTCGAAACATATGCTGACCCAATACTTTGGAATATAAGGCTCCAAGGGGAAATATTTTTTAGTTGTTTTGACCAAATTGTTGGGGTACCGTTTTAGCTCTTTGGAGTTGGATCTTTGCTGGAAATATTTTTTTATCTGTTTTTGCCCTTATGTTGGGTTCGGTTTGCGCATGTGATGGTTCGGTTTTTGGCTCTGTTAGAAGGGAATTATAAATGAAAAAATGTTCTCCGTTTTAACCCATTTGAAGGGCTCGGTTTTGGCTGTACTCTATTATGAGGGAATTATAAATGAAAAAATGTTCTCTATTTTAACCCATTTGAAGGGCTCGGTTTTGGCTCTGTTAGGTGAGAATTATAGATGAAATTTTTTTCTATTTTTGGCCCCTTTGCTGGGCTCGGTTTTGGCTTCTTCTAGGCTGGATTTAACTGAAAGCTTTACATTTTTTTTTACGCATTTAGTGGGCTTGGTTTGACTCCTTTTGGTAATATGTCTTAGCTGAAAGTTTTATACTATTTCTCCCCTATTGGAGAGCTCGTTTTGACTTAAATTGCATTCTTTTCTTTAGCTCTTATATTGGGCTTGGTGTTGTCTAAGATCTGGGCTCAGTTTGGCTTGAAGGTTTATCTTTTTTTGTCTCTTTTGCTGGTTTTAGTTGAGCTGAAATTGTGTTTTATTTTGACTCTACCTGCTGGACTCGAATTTGGCTTGAATTCTATTTCTGTTTTTGCCCATGCTGGGCTCGGTTTGCCCATGCTGGGCTCGGTTTGCCCATGCTCCTGTTTTGTTCTTCTTACTGGGCTCGGTTTGCCCATGCTGGGCTCGGTTTGCCCATGCTGGGCTCGGTTTGCCCATGCTGGGCTCGGTTTGTGCCTTGTGTTGGCTTGGTTAGGTATTGTTTCTACCCCAATATATGACTTGATTTGGGCCCCTGTATTACTTTTCTAGGCCTTGAGCCTTTCGGTTGTGAGCTTCCCAGTGGGTTGGTGACTTCCCTTTGCTGTCCCTGGTTGTGAACTCTCTCCCGTGGCTCTTTTATGTTAAATGTGGTATGGTGGTTTCCTTCCGTTTCCTTCCTGCTACCTTGGCCGTGAGCTTCCATGCCTTGGTTCTTTGATTCTCTGTTGCTTGCCCTTACCTGAGAACACCTGTTTATGTTGCTTGTCCCTTTGTGTTGGGTTCGGTTGGGTTGGAAATTCTGGATATAATGTTCCCTTTTTTGAGATTTTTATTTGTAATCAAATTTGTCATCTCAAAATTGATGATTTCAATATATACTATGTTTGGGATAAACTGATCAATTCATTACTATATCTTACTTGATGAAAATGGCTTCGGTTTGGATAGTTTATGGCAGCTTGTCCATTCACTCACTTATGTATATCAAAGGTAATACAATGGCAATACCTATGGTGGTTTTCTTTCTGCTACCTTGGTCGTGAGCCTTACTTGGTGATTGTTGCCTTTGTGGCCTTCTTTGCCCCTACCCGTGAGCCTTATTATTGTAATTTGTGTTGTGGTTGGCTGGGATTTAATTTGGTTCTCATTCTATCCTGGCTATGAGTTCTTCCTATGATTCTTTTATATTAAAGATGGTTGGGTCAGGCTTAAATATGTGGTGGTTTTTCTCTTTTCTTCGCCTTACCTGTGAGCTTAGAGGGAAGAGGCCTTCCTCTTGCTGCCCTTTACCTGTGAGCCTTACTATGGAGATTCCTTGGTCTGTGACAAAGTTGGTTCGGATTTGGCTTTCTTCTACTGCCCCTGCCCGAGAGCTTTGTCCTATTTACTGTCTTAAATTGTAAGTTTATGTTGAAGCTTGGTTGTGCATTTCACGGTTTCTACTTGTGGGCTTGCTGTGAGGCTTGGCTGCTCTCTTTCCTGGCCTTACCCGTGAGTCTCTGCTCTCTTTCCTGGTCTTACCCGTGAGTCTTTGTTCTCCTTCCTGTTGTTACCCGTGAGCTTGTGGAGGATTATTCAGGTCCATTTTGTCCTAGTAGCAAGAACTTCTATATTTTCCAAATTGGTGTTAGATTTGTATAATTGTGGGAAGCTTCTAAAAAGGACGGAATTGAATGGATTGAATACCGATATGGTTTTGAGGATTTAAAAAGTTGCTCCTTTGGATTATTCTCCTTATTTTGAGATTTGAAATTCTATAAAATTGTCATTTGAAAAAGTGTTTGGAGATTTAAGATTAAAGCTTGGAGACATAAATACTATATTCGTGTTCAGGCATGGGTGTGTGAGTGCATATAAATGATGGAACCATGGGAACAGTGTTTTGGGCCCATTTCAATATATTTGAAACAAAAATTTGGAAAGGAAACCCTTTTTGGTATGATCCAATTATATAAAATTTGAGAAGATGATATCCTCTGGATTGATTCAAGGATCTTGGGCCCTCTTTTTTTTTCAAATCTTTTTTTGTCATAGTTTTGAGGGTTGCTCCACCCTTTATTTTTTTTATCTTTTGGGTGGGTCTCATCCCCATTTTTATTCTTTTTCTTCTTTTTTGGTTCGATTTTTTGTGCTTATGTCTGATACATAAGTGCTCATATATAGTGTTTTGTTATATATGAATCATCAAATAAGATCGCAAGTAGGTCGGTTTTATTTTGAGGCTTAGGGCGATGATGACAAGTGCACGCCGGTAGTAGAGCAGAATGATATCTCATCCTGCAACACCAAGACTCAATTTTGGGACCTGATGAACTGTAGGATGAAAGTATTTTTCTTGGGATTTTCCCATAACTTTGATGATTTTATTTGAATTGCTACTCGTCGATTTTCCCAGGTCTTTTGTTGTGGGTTATTCGTCGATTTTCTCGAGTTTTCCAGACAATGTTTTCCTTTTTTTTATACAGTGAATACTAGTTCGCTTAAAGGAGCAGCAGACCTCCCAAATATACAGGTTTGATTTACATTACAACATTTTATTTTACAGCATGTTATACTGTTCTTCCAGCACGATATTGTTGACCTCATTTTTAGTGAGGTCTTAGTCTCCTACTCGTAGAACCTAGGATCTAGCTTTAGGAGTTCTTATTGACCATCCTAGCGGACTAGCAATGGAGCCCACCTCCCGTAGAACTTCAAGTCACTTCTTAACTCATTTTTGTGAAGAACTCGCATGAGTGGTTCTAAGCACTCAACTTCTAGTTGCAAGGGCTCAGGACCAACATGTAGAGGGCCCGAAAATGAGTTCCTGAAGGATCAAACGCCCTTAGGTAAACCATTTGTGACTCGATTACTCGTGAACGCCGCAATTCACGCACTCACTGCACCACACACGACTTTGACTTGAATTGACTCGTTCGCCGGTACCCGGATGACGAAACGGACCGCACCGACGCGTCCGGAACGTCAACTTTAGCTAGGAAGGACACCCGTATTTCTGTATTGTTGTGGTTCCACACTCGCACGAACTGCACGGATATCGATGCACTTTTTTCTAACGGTGCGCTGGCCCGGGCTCAACTCAGGTTCGACTCGGGTTTGATTCAGGTTGGACTAGGGCTGAACACGGGCTAGGCACCAGCTCACCTAAATTTGAAATTTAAATTTCAAAATTCAAATGAATTATTTAAATTTTTATCTTAATTAAAATTAATTCCCATTTAATCCTCCCCTGCATTTGAAAATTATTAATTTCCCTGCCAATTGCTTCCAGAGTAACGGCTATTGCCTCGCTCCAATTCTAAAAGGAAGGAGCGCCTTCTTCCTTGACTGGTCTTCCTCCTCTGCCATTCCCGAACGCCTGCTCCTGCTTCTGCTCGATATCGCTCGACAGAGACCCTCGCCTCCCTGCTTGCACTCGACTGAAGACTCCCCCCCCGCTTGACAGAAACCTCGTTCGACACCTGCTCCGCTCGACCCCGCTCCTCTGCTCC
>NW_018165000.1:63697-67722 GCF_001263595.1 Phalaenopsis equestris | reverse complement strand
TTTTTTTAGGTTGATTCACTTGCTATTTCCTCTTTTGATTTGTTAGTTTTGAAAGTGGATCAATCTTTTCTTTTCGTTTGTTTTGTTATTTTTACATGGTTAAGTCATAAAGATGAGAATTGATGATTTAATTAATTGGAAGATATAGAAAACTCTAAATCACCTTAAGCATAAGTTAAAGAGTATGCTTCCTAGAGTTTTAGGAGCACACCTTAGGCGAGACTACATTCACCTAGTCTTCAGTGTAGGCTTCATAGAGCTTAAGAGCACACCCTAGGTGAGAGCTCATCCACCTAATTCTCAGCATATGCTCCCTAGATTTTAGAAACACGCCATAGGTGAGAGTCCATCCACCTAGTCCTCAGAGTAGGTTTCCTAGAGTTTTAGGAGCACACACCTTAGGTGAGAATCCATCCACCTAGTGCTCAGTGTATACCTCTTAGACTTTAGGTGTACACCCTAGGTGAGAGCCCATCCACCTAATCCTCAGTGTAGGCTTTCTAGAGCTTAAGTGCACACTCTAGGTGAGCGTTCATCCACCTAATTTTTGAATAAATAATGAAACTTGACACTTGACCCTGATTCACAAACTGACTAAAACACTAGACATGATGTACCGAGACGTGACCCATGTTTCCTTAATTAAATCAACAGTGAAATTCTCTCAATGACTTAACCTACAATAAAACCCAGTGCAACGGGATTTGACCTTAAATATTACACTCAAATCCTCCTGGCAATTGGGAAAATTTCTTAACGCCACATATGGATCATCGAACTAGGATAAGTCTAGGATCTAGGTGACGAGAGCGATGACAACATTGCTCATGTGTGCTTAAACGAGGGATACGAGGTTAGATTATTAGAATAGTATCTCCTACCTCAAGGATCTTCAATAAGGGAGAGGGAAGGACCCATGATACTATTCGTCAATTCTTGGTGAGATCGTTGCCCCCGACACTCTTAAGTTGTAAGTAGTTCTAGCACGATTAGAGTGACTAACCTGTGGACTGTACGACTTTACAAAATATTTATAAAAATAAAATAAAAATTTCTTTTGCATGTTAAAAAGAACTCTACATAAAAAAAGACTTGAACAACTTTTGCATGAAAACCTTTCTATGAAATTTATAAAAGTCCATGGTTAGTCATTTGGATCGAGGTTAAGGACTGTCTTCTGTAGATTGTCGTGTTGACAACTCTTACCCAAGGTCGGGAAGCATACAGTCCAGCTCTGAACCCTCACTTTTACCAATGTCTTACACCCAGTCCTGATCTTTCATATGTGACTAAGGGTTTCTTTTGCTTGTGATTTTTTTGACTTTCGCGTTGGGTTTTCTCGTCTTGTTTAATTTTCTTGCAAGTTTATTTAAATTTGCTACAAATCTTACTGTGCACGCAACACGAAGAACGCAACAGTAACAAATGCCCAAGTACACTTTTACAGTTTATCTACAACATTTTATTTTACTGCATTTTACTTTTCAAGTGCCTTTTACTTACCTGTAATTTGGTTATTCTACATGTAAAATCAAAATCGAAATGAAACAAAATCAAATATTGACACCGAAATTGTGAAACATGAATCACCAATCTCAAACACTTAAACCTTGGAGCCATCACATCGACAAGAAATTTGGAGCAACTTCGTGGGCAACACGACATGGAGCTTGGAGCGGACTACAGGTGGAGGTGGTCGTCATTCTACAACAGCAAAATGAGTCTACACCAACTAAACTTTCCTAGTTTAAACAACTCATATGACTTCGAGGTAACTCGCCTAGTGCGACGTAATTTCTCACCCTATTTTAGGCTGGTTGTGCAGTGTAAGTTTTAATTGGCTTTAGGTTCTAAGATTGTTCTTCGTTACAACGTAAACTCTCTTATCTCTGTGGGCTATTTGCATAATCAGATATTATGCAAATGTAAGTCTCAAATAATAATAAAATTGACGGGATTCAATATTCAAATTACGTCTTCTCCAAAACACAACCACACAGTAGGATAGTCTGGGAAGTTGTTGAGGTTTCTCCTCAGAATCTATGACATCCCTTATCTGTTCCTTTCTTTGGACTTGAAATAACTGTTCATATTTGAGCTACTCCCATTTAGTTTTCCACGTCATAACGTGAAAGCCCAAACTTTGCCTTGAAGACTAGAACCATTAATCATTATCAAGAGTTTTCTCAAGTGACTCCAGTCATTTGTGATGTAATTAACTATAGGGGCTTGCCTCTATAGGGAACTTGGAACCCAGGTAAAATAAACTTTATTTAATCTTTGTATTAGATAGGAGAACTTGTCGGTCATACATAAAAGGTTCACAGACTAAACGGATGTCACAAATCTCTTAGTTTGCAGAATTGAGTCTATCGTTAAGGTCTACACTTATCTTTCGGAAGGGTGTAGTATTCACGGTATCAGGCACGATTATGCAAACTATTGGAAGAATGAGATCCACTTGGTCTCATTTTTTAAAAATTAAAACATACTACTTTTAAAACTCAAACTATATATCTTTTATACTTAAATTAAATTTAAAAAATTATTTTCATATCCCATTTTTTCAAATTCTATCGAAAAAGTTGACCGACAGATATACTGTTCTCTTTCTTTACTATATATTATACTGTCTTTTTTCTTCTATATTGCATGCTTAATTGTTTTGTTACACACCATACCTTAGTGTAGGAAAACCTAGTGATTACATATACCTATAAGATTGACATCAAACCTGACATCAAACCTGAAGTTGCTACGAAATTGCTACGACGAAGAACTTGGTTCGAACATCGTGGCCAGTATGACGAGGACATACGAAGGAACCACTTCAAGATGGATTTGCAACATCAAAGCACATTCAAATCACTGAACACTTTCCTTTGTTTAAATAACAGCCCATAGGATTTCGAGGTGGTTTGCCTAGCGCAGCATAAACTCTCACATATCACTTTTAGGCCTTTACACAATCCTGTTGTGCAATTATAAGTCCTAACACTTTAGGATTTTGAGGTTACCGTACGGTACAGTGTAAATCCTCCTATCTTTTTTAGATTATTTGCACAATCTGATATCATGCGAATGTAATTCCTAAATTATAAATAAATTTCAGAATTAAACATTAAATAACATTATTTCAAAGACATAAAGCCAAATAATAGGATAGTTGGGAGGTCACCGGGGTTCTCCCTGGATCTGTGATATCCCCTACTCTTCGCTCGATTGGATTCCTTAAAATAATTGTTCTTATTTGAGCAACTCTCATTTGATTTTCCTGTGTCGAATCTTGGAAACTTAAACTTAGAAATCTGTAAAGTAAAACCACTGATCTTAATCGAGAATTTTCTTAAGTGACCCCTGTCATTTAAGATATAATTAACTATAGGTGTTTGCCTCTATAGGAAACTTGAAACCCAGGTAAATAAACCCTATCTAATCCTTATATTAGGTAGGGGAACTTGTTGGTCTCATATAAAATATTTGGCAGACCAAACGGATGTCACAAATTCTTTAGTTTGGGTGATTGAACCTACTACAAGTGATATGTTTATTCTTCGGGAAAAGTATATCAATCGTGGTATCGTGCTTAGCATCCAAACTATCCAAAATGTGAGACTCATCTAGTCTCATCTATTTTTAAAATAAAATGTTATTTTCAAAAATTAAATTTACATCAAACTATTTTTATATTTATAAAAATTATCTCACTTTTTCAAAAATCATAAAGCTAAAGTTTAAAATTAATAAAACGACCGATAAAGAGCTACACCAACCCTATCACGGATATATTCATTTCGCATTGTCTCTAAGTGTAAAGCCACTCATCCACCTAATCAATCTCAGCTCAGCAACACTTAACTTAATATTATGCTACTCTTTTAAAGGCCAACATTTAATGCCATAAAGCATTGCAGGTCTCATCACCGTCTTATAAAATTTTCCTTTCAGTCAGAGTGGTACTTTTCTATCACACAAAAGGCCCGAAGCATTCCTCCACTTCAACCAACCAACTTCAATTCTCCAAT
>NW_018165000.1:23533-63633 GCF_001263595.1 Phalaenopsis equestris | reverse complement strand
AGATATCTAAATCGTTCACATTTTAATATAATTTGATCACCCAAAGTTACACATCTGTCATTAGAGCTACTACTACTAAAATTACATTCCATGTATTCAGTTTTAGTTCTACTCAAATAAAGGCCTTTAGACTCCAATGTAGACCTCCATAATTCAAGTTTTTCCTGAGCTTTTTCTCTCGTCCTATCTACGAGAAGGATATCATCAGCAAAAAACATACACCAAGGTACACCCTCCTGTAAATGATGTACAGTAAAACCATCCATAACTAAAGCAAAAAGATATGGGCTTAAAGCCGATCCCTGATGTAATCCAACAGAAATAGGAAAATATTTGGTCAATCATCCTTCACTTAGAACACAAGTAACAGCTCTAATATACATACCTTTAATGACTTGAATATAAGTCATATCAACACCTTTCTTCTCAAGAACTCTCTAAAGGATATCTCTTGGAACCTTATCGTAAGCTTTTTCTAAATCAATAAAAATCAAATGTAGATTCTCCTTATTATCTCTGAACTTCTCCATCAAACTTATCAATAAATATATAACATCCATAGTAGAACTGCCCGGCATAAATCAAAATTCATTATGAGAAATATTTGTAATACGTCTTAACCTACGTTCAATTACCCTCTCCCATAATTTTAAAGTATGACACATCAACCTAATTTCTCTATAATTTGCACACTCTTGTGCATCCCTTTTATTCTAAAAAATGGGGATCATAATACTCTTCCTCCAGCCCTCAGACATCTTTTTAGTTTTTAAAATAATATTAAAGAGTTTAGTAAGCCAAGAAACTCTCAAATCTCCTAAACATCTCCATACTTCAATTGGAATATCATCATGTCCTACAGACTTTTCACCCTTGATTTTACCCTTGATTTTCTCTAAAACCTCCTCAACTCCTTTTCAACTAATGCAACAGTAATGAAAAGTTTTTTACTAATGCGGGTCTCACCGACATTTTCTAAAATTTTTCTTTCAGTTTAAGCGATAATTTTCTATTACACAAAAGGCCCGAAGCATTCCTCCACTTCAACCAACCAACTTGAGTTCTATTATTAAAATCTCCATCTATATCACCATCGCTTTGAACAACATACTTGAGATATTTAAACGGTTCACACCTTTTAATAATTTAATCACCCAAAGTTACACTTCTGTCACTAGAGCTACTATTACAACTAAAAATACATTCCATGTATTCAATTTTAGTTCTACACAAAAGGACTTGAGACTCTAATGTATACCTCCATAATTCAAGTTTTTCCTGGGCTTTTTCTCTCATCTTATCCACGAGAAGGATATCATCAGCAAAATGCATACACCAAGGAACATCCTCCTGTAAATGTCCAGTAAGACCATCCATAACTAAAGCAAAAGATATGGCCTTAAAGCTGATCTCTGATGTAATCCAACAGAAATAGGAAAATATTTGGTCAATCCTCCTTCAACTCGAACACAAGTAGAACTCTATTATACATAAATTTAATGACTTGAATATAAGTCATATCAACACTTTATTCTTAAGAACTTTCCAAAGGATATCTCTTAGAACCTTATCATAAGTTTTTTCCAAATCAATAAAAATCAAATGTTGATCCTCTTGATTATCTCTGAAATTCTCCATCAAACCTCCCATTAAATGTATAACTTCCATAGTAGGCTTATCTAGTATGAATCCAAACTGATTTTGACAATTTTTTGTATCACATCATAAATCTTGACCTATGTTCAATTACCTTCTCCAAAAATTTTAAAGTATGACACATCAACTTACTTCCTCTAAAATTTGCACACTCTTGTGCATTCCCTTTATTCTTAAAAATGGGGACCAAATACTCTTTCTTCACTCCTCAGGCATCTTTTTAGTTTTTCAAATAATATTAAAGTGTTTAATAAGCCAAGAAATTCTCAAATCTCCTAAATAACAATTCTCCTATATATTTCCACACTTCAATTAGGATATCATCAGGTCCTATAGACTTTCCACCATTGGGTCTTTAAAGCCTCATCAACTTTTTTTTTACTAATGCAATTGTAAAAATGAAATGTTTTATTATTATTAACGATATTAAGATCACTAAGATCGAACGTATTTTCAGAAAACTCATTAAAAAGTTTATCAAAACTACGAACCAACCTATGTTAAATATCTTTTTCTAAGAAAAGCACATTTTGATTTTCATCTTCAACACACTTTACTTAAGTTAAATCTTTACTTTTCTTTTCTCTTTGTTTGGCTAGTTTATGCATATATTTTTTTCACTCTTCTTAGCATTTAATCTATTATAAATATCACAAAAAGCAGAATTTTTAATGTCACAGCTTGTTTTTTTAGACTCCCTGCGGGTCGTTTGATATTTTTCTTTAAACCAATTTTTATAATACATCTTCTTATATTTTATTTTTTCTTACGTATTATTATTCCACCACCAAGTATTTTTATTCATAAAAATCTTTTCTTTTGATTCTCCAAGTATATTTGTTGCTACTTATTTAATAATGTTCGTTACTTTATCTCACATAGCATTTGAATCTTCATGAACAACTCAAATTTTAAAATTTTAAATTTTACTCATAAAAATAATTTTATTTGTGTCTTTTAAGTTCCCCCGTCTAATTCTACGATGATGAGTCCTAATATTCTTTATTTTACAACTCCATCTTAAAATCTAGAACTAATAATCGATGTTTGGTACTTAAATCCTCATTTGGAATGACCTTACAATCTTTACAATCTCGATAATCTCTTCTTCTCATAAGAAAATAATCAACTGTGTTTTATTAGATCCATTCTTATAAGTAAAAAGATGTTCATCTCTTTTCTTGAATAAAGTATTAATAATAACAAAATCATGCGCTAAAACAAAATCTAAAATGGCTCTACCTTCTTCATTAGTCCCTCAAAAACCGTAACCACCATGAATATTTATGAAATCTTCTACCACTCCATCCACATGTTCATTTAAATCTCCAAAAATAAAAATTCTTTTTTCAAAGAAGTATCATAACCTACTTGAGGAGCATAAGCACTTATAATATTAAAAATATTAGTATCAATAATAATCTTAAGGGCTATATTTCTATCACCAACTCTATTAAATTTTAAAACATTATCTTTCAAATCGTATCTACAATTAAACCTACACTATTTGTAGTGTGAGTCTTACCAGAATACCAAAGTTTAAAAACTAAGTTATCAATCTCGTTAACATTTTCTCCATCCCATTTAGTTTCTTGAATACATAAAATACTAATCTTTCTATGAATCTTAATATCAACTAATTCCATTAATTTACCAACGACAGTACATATATTCCAAGAACCTATCCTAATATTAGTTTCATTAGTTTCATGGACTAACTTCTTTATCCGCATTCGTCCGTAATGTGGAAACCCTTGTTTAGTTGACACTACACCTAGGTGCCAGTGTAACGGCCTTACACACTTTTCACTGTATTCAGGTCATACAGCGTATCGCTTCCAGGGGACCACCAAGAACTTACAGAATGATCAAAAGGATTCATGTGATGATTTTTTCGATAAGTACGTTGTTTGTCGATTACCTAACGCAACCCTCCACTTTTCAAATTTGGGCTTGGGACCGGCAATGGCTTAAGATAGAACAACAATATTCAATCTAATCTCTCAAGTAATTGCAAATTTCAAAAAGGCGTTATCAAGGAAAGCTGGACATTAGCCTTGGCTCTTAGGTGCGGCTAGGTATGTTCTAACTTATAAGAACTTGCCTTAGCACCTAAGAGCTAGCCTCTGCAATGCTAATTTTTTATTAATTCTTTAAACATACACAACCATATTATAAGATGACAGACCACAAATTTAAAGATAGGGAAGAAAACATGGTTGAACAAGAAAATAAAATAGATGGAGGTGCATATTAACCTTACATTTGAAGCTACCGACTAAGAATTTTATTTGCTTGCTTGAATTTGAAACATAACTTTTTGGTCATAGTGAGCCCTTTATATTAAACAATCTATTTGACAAGATTTTGTTGTGTATATAACTTCAAAATATATTTTTTTCGCCCATTGCATTTTAATAATCATAGTGATGATTATCATATTATATACTATAAAAATATTCTTCATAATCATAATAGGAAACATTTTGTAGCACCTTACTTCACTCAGGGGAGCAATTTGCGCGCCTGTGTTAGGTTGTTATGTTGCCTTAAGGGCATCTAGCACCTTTAATAACACTAGCTTCAAATATAAATAGAAGAGATTTGATTATACATTGAACTTTATTATAATTAAATTTAATATAAGCGCTTTTATTGGCATTATTTCCCAATATATAGCAACCATATACTAAATATCTTTTATCAAATAGAATCAAGTTAAATACTTCCAAAATTGTTTCCCATATACAAATTCAATGAAACTTTCAGGCCGAACTGCATAAATAGTATCATTATGAATAATCTCTTTAGCTGCAAAAAATTAAAACACAAATTTGGAGAAAATAAATATATTTGAAGGCCATTAAGCTTTAGTTTAACTTGAGATATTTTAGGTCAAAAAGATTGTAGGGTAGAATAGTTAAATTTAAAAAATCAACATATAAATCTAACAGTGCCATAAGTCATTGTTCAGATGAATCTCCGGAAATATGATAGTAAAAAAATAATAATAGTGATTATTTAAGTTAAATTCCAGAACTCACCAAAAAATTGGGTGAATATGCGCGTGAAAAAATTCAAATTCCTCGACACATTGTACGCCATTGCTGGAGGAAGAGGTTTCACAAGGGTATCTATACTAAAAACTCTTTGCAAAAACTGTAAAACAAAAGACAATTGTTAGAACTTTTGAATTAATTATCCAAGTTGAGGAGATTGAGTGAGAATAAATCGATAAACATTTCAATACATTATAACACATTACATTTGTCGATTAGTAAATAATAATGCATAAGTTATTAAGAGAAGTTAGCACAAAACTCCAGTGCCACCCCAACCAACAAAAAAAAAAAGCTTAAAAGAAGTAATAAAACATAAACTCAAAGAATGCCAAATTCATCAATACCAAGAATCTTAAGATGCATGAATTAGCAACTATGGACGTCAACAACAAGGCTTGAATCATTGCTTGGCTTGCATTCTCCTTGCCTCCTTCCCACATGCACTTATACTTTTACCATTATCCTTCATTCACATTGATTCTGACAATTAGTGTATCCAACATTCGAGGGTATTACTATCACGAAGCCAAATGTATGACCTCGCTATAAATCCATCAGTCAACAAATAAGGATGTATCCATCAGTGAACAAATAAGGATGTCTTATAGTGCAGAGTCATCAATAGGTGTATATGCTATTCATTGAAAATATGCATAATCATCACAATTTTTTTCTAGTACACAAGTATTTATGAAGCATTCCATATTATGGCTGATTTAGTGGTTTGTTGATGGAAAAAATGTTTTGAAAAATAATGATATTACTTTCATCGTTTTTTAGTGTGAAATTGAAACATTACTTTGGAGGAAGTTTGTGAATTTCGTTCTTTTATTTTTTTATCATTTTGAGGAGTGCAGAATGAGCAATTCCCTATATATTACTCTTCTTAGTACTACTCTCACCCATGCTTATTTTACAACAAAGTTCTAACATGATCTGGGGCATTTGTAATAGTATAGCCGCATCCAAAAATCAATATTAATGTCTAATCACATTAAGACAAATGATAGATTTAACAAACTTTATTGCACTTCAAAAAAACTTTTCTAACATCAATAACCAAATCAGCCCCTAGATTGGCAAAAGGTATGCATAATCATGGTACATCATATTAGGAAATCAACTTATTTTAATACTAGCACTCAAAAATTTCTTTGCACCATATGACTATGAAAGATAGAGCATTAGATCAATTTGGTTTCATAAGAATTACATACTGTGAGGCATACTACAGATCTTCGTACATCAAAATTGATAAACTTATTCAAATAAAACCAGTATGTTAAGAGATGATGCCATCACTTTTGGTCAAACTACAAAATGCCTCCAACAAAAAGTTCCATCTAAATTTCCCACAGCTAGTGTTTCCATGCGACCAACTCAAATTCTACCAGAGCCTAAATATACGCATTTCTCACCTTCCTTCATGTTATGATAATTTAGCATACAAATCAAAGTTTTAAAAAGTTTTATATCATTAACCTTTTAGACCCTACTCATATAAGCCGCCTTAGCATTATCACAGGCTAATAGAATATCAATTCACAAGAAGATATCCACTCTCAAATAAAGATGTTTTTTTTCCTAGGACTCTTTGCTTAAAGAATAATGCAAGCATTACAAGGCTTTTGTTTCCTTAAAGGTATCAAAACTAGTTTATGAAAATTTTCGCCACAGAATAGAGTTGAGATGTAATTATTAATGCTTTCATTAGCTTTCTCATTCCCGCAACCATTAATACTTTTCATTAGCTTTCCCATTCCCACAACCATTACAAACATGCATGCACAAGTATTTCCCTAATAAAGTAATGGGTTCTAAATAATCCATCAAGGCCTACAGTAATGATAGAAAATAGTTAACGTTTCAATTCAGTCCTGTCTTAAGTAGGAAAAGAGCTTTGGAGAAGGTAGATGAGAGGGTCATAAGAAGTGACGAGAGAAAGGAATCTTGAGCCAATCAATTAGGAGTTACCTTGACAAAGCTCCATAAAGGAGCCTTTTCACTAAAAAGTTCAATTGATCTCTCAAAAAGCTAATTAAAGAACGATGAATGGTGTATGATGATCCAACATTATTGCAATAAGTAGCAACAAAGTCTCATCCAAAGAGTTTAAAGGTGGTGGTCATGTAGCTTCTTGGATTCAACCTAAACAGCCTGAATTATTTGAACTGGAATGGATGATGAAACTCTAGTAAAAGCATAATTTATAGAAAATCAAACTCTAGGATTGAAAAGATGATTGATAAGAGTTGTTTGTTTCACATACATTTAAGATAAGTTATTGAATAGAATAACATCTCCTGTTAATCTCTTCTATCTATTTGATAAAATCATAAATCCAATCAAGATCAAGATGAAATAATGAATTTTTTAAAAAAAAATTGTCTTTCAAAGTACTATATATTTCCTTCCTTCTAAAAATATGTATTTTTGCTTCCTCCTATAAATACACAATTTCCTTCTCCGATAAATAGAACTACAAAGGATTAAATAGCACACATCTTGGGGAACAACATCACAAGTGACACTAAGTATTGCCCAGTGCTAAAATATTTTACAAGCCATTGCTTACCTCGTTATGTTAAGAATATTTCTTATTCTACTTTAAGGTGTGATAAGGTACCTTACTCTAATAGCTCAATTAAGGAAGCATAGATAATGTTTTTATCACCACCACTGTTGATAAGAGCACTAATACTAGATTAGTTTGCAAAAAACGTCATAATAAAGATCAATATCAACCTCTAAACTTTCACTATGATGACCAACAAAGTTTTTCAATTCAATGACAATGACCTTCAACCTTTCCTTTGATATATTCCACACAACATCTGTGTCACCCTTGCAACCCTACTATTATATAATTCATGAGCATGTATTTCTTCACCGAGAATATTCTGAAAATAGTACCTCTACAAAAATCCATGTCATTGTCCTATCTTGATTGCTCGTGCTTCTAACTTAATTAATTCCACTAGATCCACTTCTCTTCATAGGCAACAAGATTAATTGAGATCAAAGTAAGCCCTTATACATTAAATATGAAATCTTCACAAATAATGTTTCTTGGATTCAACATTCCATTATGTTAAGAAATGATATGAAAATTAATAAAATAAAGACAAGTTGTGCAAATACACTAAAAAGTCTCAAGCAAACGAACCCAATTATCCACCTTATTCACACCGATTGTGCATCAAATGTGGTTGCATATTTGAATGGTTGTTTGCATTTGAGGTGGTTTACTAACACGGGGCACACTCAGTGCACTTGTACAGGTTCAGTTTAAGCTTCTAAGGGGTCGTCCGACCTTCTATGCAATAATCCATTTTGAGAATTCGGTTAAGATTTTGGGCAACTTAATATGTATCCCAATTTTCATACCCCTCAGATTTCAACAAAGTTAATTTTATAAAACTCTACGCGTCAAATCGATCAATTTGATATGAAATACTATATATTAATTATAAATATATATATATATATATATATAAATAGGAAGTTATAAGTTAATTAAATTAATTAACTCTTAATTAACCCTCCCTAATCTCGATTTTTGTTCCTAACCGAGCTATCCCACTTAATATTTTCTCCCTATGGCGTCAAATGGGGATATCCCATTCCAGAGCATTCGAAGCCTCTCCTCTCCCCCTCTCATTTTCGATCGCACAGCCTCCCTCCTTTGTCGCGCTCGGCAGCAACTCCTGTGAGGAGCTGTGACACAGGAGCTGCGATTGCTGCTCAGCATGTAGACATGAATGGAAAGGGTCGAGCAGCCCAATGGAGTCGTACGAACTGCAGTAAGTCACGTCCCACTACCTCTTCCCTCTCCTCGTCTTCACTCATTTTCCCTCCCTCGCGTTGTTCCTCTCTATCGAGAAAACCCACGACTCCAGCTACGGTACTGGGGTCGGGATCGTGCGCAGACGCACGATACTGTGCCACCATCTAGTTTTTTGAGTTCCGGGATGAAATCGGCATATGGTAATCCATATTTTATGTTATTTGAGATATTTCTTTTCTTTCTCGCACTTTCATTTTGAGATTTGCCATGAATTGTACATTTTTTTTATCTCTAATCGTCATAATGGAGATGAACTTGCGTCGAAAGCGACAAAGTTGGTTCGTGGGTCTCTAAAAGGGATTCTGGCACGAATTCATCAAGTTTAGAAGGGAGTAAGTAAAGTTAAGAAAACGATAGAAGAGGATTGGGCAGCTTTGGAAAAGGAGTAGTTGTCGACAAGACTATTTAAGGTATGCTTTAAGAAATCACTTATATTTAGTTCAAGCACTTTATGAACTAAGGGTGTGCTTGGGGTAGCTTATTTATCACCGTTTGGAAAAAATATTTCGACAGCTTATCCGAAAACGCGGTTGGGTTTTTACACTTAACGAGGGCCGCGGATCGAACTCCGCGGGATGCGTTTTAGGATAAGCTGCTTATATGAATAAGCTGCAGTTGCCCTTAAGTCGTTTAAGATTTCAGGTTGTTTACCTGAAGTGGCAAGTTCGAGGCAAACATGTAGAAGGTCGTCGTAGGACTGCTCCGTAAATTTCAGATAAAATAATCTCATCCTAATTTAATAAGAATAATTTGATTTATTGAATCTTAAATTTTAATATTATGTTTTATAAGTTATTAAGAACAACATAAAAGTTACAGTAATGTTCAGCCAATTACTGAAGATCAAGAATCTAGAATCGCATCTGGGGTGAATAATCTTCTCTCTAAATTCCAACAATTTTCTTTATTTCAAAATATATGTTTGACTCCATATATACTCTAGTTTAGTTAGGTTCTTCATATTGTTTTAAAGAGGATAGATACGCAGAAAGATACGTATAAGATGCATGATATGTATGATATACATGCTGTGCACGATATATGTGATAGGAAAGATACACATGATAAGAATGATAGAAAATGATATACATGATATAAGTAAGAGATATCCATGAGATTGATATAAGAATAATATGAGAGAAGCACGATGATTGTTCTACAGCAGTATGCATGATAAAAGTAAGAGACATGCATGAGATAGATATATGAATGATATGAGAGATGCAAAATGACAGTTGTGTAACATAGTAAGAATAAGTATACATGTTAGCATATTGCATAAAAATGTCTTAGAATAATGTACGTATATAATAAAATAGTTTATATATGAATGTTTGTATGTGTATGATCAGATGGGAAATTCACCCACTAATTCTACATGCAGGGGACGCCAGTGGACCCGCGCACATAGAGTTTTTCTACCACCCAATACAGTTATGATAGTTAGTTCATGGTACATGCAGGGGATGCCAATGGACCCGCGCACATAGAGTTTTTCTACCACCCAATACAGTTATGATAGTTAGTTCATGGTACATGCAGGGGATGCCAATGGACCCGCGCACATAGAGTTTTTCTACCACCCAATACAATTATGATAGTTAGTTCACTAACCGTTGTGCCAACGGGATAAGGGTTAAGTTGACCAGAGTTTATCTCCCCAGACAATTGTAATATTTACATTACCAACAGATATATCGATGAGATAATATCGATCGGGGGCAGGTAAAGGCCGACTAGGCAATATCAGTCAAGGGTGTGCTAAATGTTGTTGACAGTGATCCTCGCTGAGACAAAAGTGTATGTAAAAAGTAAAAAGTAAAAATAAAGATAAAGAAAATGCTTACAGAAACTTAAATATTTATATTTAAAAAGGGTCATTGATACACGCAATAGCACATATTAGATTGCTTATAAAAATATGAAAAAACAGCATATTAGAACATTTTTTATAGTATTGAATGCATATCGAATTCATTTTCTTGAATTATTGTAGTTTAGAAGTGTGAGCACTTATAGGCTTTAATATTATTTTTAGGTTTCAAATAATGGAACAAGATGAACATGAGATGATCAAATGTGCATAGAAGACGAGAACAACAAACGAAAAGGTACAGTTTTATACTTGATAATTTTAATTGCTATTTTTATTGGCACTTTTACGTATTTTTTGAATATTAAACTTCTTGCGATAGAAATAGAATAATAGAGAGTTGATTTCCACCGTCCAACAGTCTTTTTCCGTCTTAGTTAACTCCAAACCCCAGGTAGGGTCGTAACACGCTAGGCTTTAAAATTGCCACCCAATTGGAGTGTGATCCACTCCTAGTTATCCTAGGACTATATAGCTGCTTTTGTGGTGTTTAGAGTTTATTTTTCATTACATTTTATTTTAGGACAACCGTCGGCATCTCTTTTTCTCTCTGTGAGTTGTATCCTAGGATTGCAAATAGTGCTTCGGTTGTATCTTCGACTCTAAGTGGTTTTTATCCTTCTTATACCCTTCCCCATCTTTTCCTGCATCGCCCCCTTCACCCTCGCTGCTCCCCAATTGCTACCGCCTCCCGGAAAACTACAAACTTGATGTTTCTCACATCAAACCTTGTTGTCACCACTCAAGCCAGCACCATAACCGCTGTCCTCACTACTCACCCATTCCCCCGTGCTGCCATCATCTTCCCTCTTATTGTCGCCACCCTCCAGCATGCTAGTCAATCTTCTTGCCACCTCCTTAGATGTCCAAATCCCTAGCCGGCAACACCTCCACCCTAGATCCTACCCATGTTATATAATTGTGTGATTGTTGCAATTACAAATTTTCACGTTGATTTGTTATAACTTATGATTTGAATTTGGCATTAATATTTAATTTCTATTGAATGTTCATTAAATTATAGTATCCTTTGGTATCAGAACTAGTTAAACCCTAGTTCTATCCTAAGGTGACCTAAGCCCACCAAACCATAGCTAAAATTTGACCTAACCCAAATTCTCTTTGTTGGCTATTTAGGTCAAACACCTTAAAAGATTTTTTTCCAACCCTAAATCAGCCTCATACACCATCTTTCACCTCCCAAACTAATAATGTAGCCATGCCACCAAAGAGAAATCCAGTCGAGAACTTACAATGGAAGATGCAGCGAGAAATCCACCGATTTTAATAAATACTTGTTGAAATTGAGGAAGGGGCCCTTGGAGAGATCACCGTCGATCGTGATAATGAGATTCAAAGAGAAGATTAGAGGAAAATCGAACCCCTTCCATAAGTATGATTCCAGTGAAGAGGAGGATAGAACACATCGTTTGGGATTCAATATCAAAAGAGGCAAAGAGATGAAGAAACTTTTTAAGGGCGCAAAGATATGGAAGTAAAGGTAAACTTAGCGATTTTCAAGAAGAGAACGAATCTTGATGGCTTCATGGAGTTATTGCAGATTGTTGATAGGATTTTTGAGTATAAGGTGGTGCTAGCTGATAAGAGAGTGAAACTTTCAATCATAAAGTTGAAAAAAGTGTCTCTTTGTGGTGGAAGAATATGAAGCATGGACTAAGAGAAAGTAGAAAAATGATCGCTATTTGGGAGAAAATGAAAAAAAGAGATGCGATGAAAATATCTACCCCTACACTGCCAACATGACATGTTCTTGAGGTAACATCACTTACATGAGGGAGAGTTGTCAGTAGAGGAGTTCACAATGAAGTTTGAGCAGCTCATGCTAAAATATCAGCTAAGAGAGCCAAAGAACACCACAGGCAGATATTTAGGAGGCCTGAAGTCAACTGTAAGCCATATCGTTCAACTGCAGCCTTAGTGGTCATGGAGTGATGTTTAGATATTGGCCCTGAAGGCAACAGAAATTGATCAAGACCCCAACTTCATTATGAGGAACTAGTAAGAGTGCACCTAAGAAAGGTGTGATAAATGTCCAACAAGATGATAGAGTTAGGGTCCATTTGGCGCTGTTGAATTAGCGTGACGCAGTGACGAATAAAGATTTGACCCGGCGGCCTGCATTTCTCCACTCTCAACCCCGGGAAGAATTACATCGCGATCCCTTTTCTCACGTTTCATATGTCTCTCTCGATCCCATTCCCACTCTCGCGATTCTTTTGCCCTGGGTATCTCTCTCTCTCTCTCTCTCGTGAATATGTGGCTTCGGTGGTTGGGAGTTATTTCTGGTTGGCTATGTTCGGTTGCAAGTGGTTGTTCCGGTGACCATTACATTCTTCTCCCTCTCTTTTATTCCGCTTGATTTTTTATGGTTTGTGTTTTTTGTGCTCTGTGTGGTGGATCACTTCCATCGATTTGGTGGATCATCTACTTCGGTTGGTTATTATTGCGGCGAGGTTTGTATTCTCTCTTCCCCTCTACCTTCTCTTCTTTGGCTCAGTTTGGTAGTGGTGCACATTTTTGCTTTGTGCGGTATTCCCTCTTCTACCTCGTCACCTCCTGCAATTTCTCTCTTCTATGTCAAGTTGTGCGCAATATGTTGGTTGGTTTCTTTTTTTAGGTATTACTATTTACTCGGTTTGGTGGTTTAATATCTGCTTCAATATTGACTATTATTTCATAATCAGATGGGTTTCAGATTTTCAGTGATGCATCTTTGAAGGGTTCGGGTTGTGTACTTACGAAGTATGAAAGAGTCGTTGCCTATACTTCAAGACAAATGAAGAATCAAGAAAGAAATTATCTCACATGTGATTTGGACCTTGGAGCCGTTTTTTTTTTTCACTTAAGATATGGAGACGCTATATGTATGGTGTAAGATATGAGGTATTTATTGTTCACCAGAGTTTGAAGTATATATTCACTCGAAAAAAATTGAATCTGAGGCTGAGGAGATAGTTGGAATTTATTAAAGACTATGATTTGGAAATTCAGTGTCATCCGGAAGTCAAATGTGGTTGTAGATGCACTGAGTAGAAAGCTTCGATTATATTAAATTGTTTAATTACTAAGCAAGAGCAGTTAATTAAAGATTTGGAGAAGCTAGAGCGATTTGTAATTAATTATAATGATGACAGTATAGTTCAAATTAAATAAATCGATTGTGCAGTCCACTTTGAAACATAGAATTGAGAACTCTTTTTGCAGAGATATCAGTGTTCAAAAAATTTTAGAGCAGGTAAAGGCAGATAGTTTGGATAAGTATGAGTTAGATCAAAATGACTTGTTAAAATATAAAGGCAGAGTTTATGTTCTAGAAGTTGATAATTTGAGATGAGAAAATCTTGAGTTATTCACTCAAGAAGTACTAAAATATATCAGGATCTCAAAAGAAATGTTTTGGTGGTAAGGATTGAAAAGGAGAGTGGTAGAATTTGTAGCTAAGTGTCCTACAGTCAGCTAGTAAATGAAGAAAATTAACATCCCGGAGGTCAGTTACAGTCTTTTCTGATTCAATATTGGAAATGAGGATATTGCTATAAACTTTGTGATTAGATTTGAACAAGAGATTGCGACGCTATTTGTGTAATTATTGACAGATTGACTAAGTCTACCCATTTCTTTCCCATTAGACGAACAGATCATAGTAATAAATTAGCAAAATTATATGTGGATCAAATTCTAAGGTTGAATGTAGTGCAAAATTCTAATGTCTCCGACAATAATGGCAGATTTACTTCAAGATTATGGAAGAAGATTCAGGAGACTTGGGCACCAGACTGACTTTCAGTACAGTATTTCACCCCCATACGGATGGCTAGTCAGAAATGTATCATTAAAACTTTTGAGAATCTACTAAGATTATGTATCATTAACTTTGTTGGTGGATGGAAATCACATATAATTTTAGTAGAAAATTGTTTATAATAACAGTTATCATACTAATATTGGAAAAACTCCATCTGAAGCTTCGTATAGAAGAAAGTGCAAGACACCTTTATATTGGGCTAAAATAGGTTAAAGAAAGATCATTAGTGTTGATTTGGTTGATGATGCTACTAAAAAGATTAGGCTGATCAAAGACAAACTAAAGGCAACGTAGGATAGGCAGAGAAAATATTATGATGCTAAATACAAACAGTGAAATTTGAAGTTGGAGAATTTTTCTTTATCAAGTTTAGTCCATTGAAGGGTGTGCAACATTTTGGCAAGACAAGAAAACCAAGTCCAAGATACGTATGTCAATATATGATTACAGAGATGATTGGAAATGTTGCTTATAGATTGGTTTTAACAATCATATGCAAGAAGTGCATAATATTTTATACATTTCTTTACTTGGAAAGTATATTGCAGATGAATCAAGCAGGGTGATAGCAAACTCAGCTGATATACATCCTGATTTGAGTTATATTGAAGAGCACGAAAAGATTCTGGAAAATGATATTAAGAAGCTTTGTAATAGGAGGATTCTATTTGTGAAGACTTTATGGAAGCATGAGTCGAAGAAGAATGCTTCTTGAGAGAAAATTTCTGAGATACAAGAAAGATATCCATAACTTTTCATTTAAGGTAGTTTGTCTTTATTCAAAACTTTTCAAATTTAGATGATAGAATTTTTAAGGAGGGGAAATTGTAATAACTAAATTTTAATAATAATAATAATAATAATATAAAATAAATAAGGAAAAGAAATTTTGTAATGACATGAGAAATAACCGTCTAGAGAAGGTAAAGTGTCTCTTTCGAATACAAAACAAAACAAATAATTACATCGTGAAGGAAAGCAAGAGTGGGAGGAAGGAGGTCTTCTCGTGTGATTCTCACACCAGTGTTTATAAAGCGCTCTTGTGGGAAGTCCACGTTGAGCGCTTCATGTACGAAGGAGAAGAGAAGGCGAAGGATTGTAGTAGAGGAGAGGTGGGCATGAGTCAAAACTGAAGCCCTAACAAGCCTCGTTGCTTCAAGACGATAGAGAAGAAGGGAAGAAAAATAGCTTAATGTGAAGGTTAGAGCAGAGAAGACTAGCCTAAGAAGTCGAATTGAACCCTAAAAAACATCCTTTAGTCCTGCAGCTAGTCTGCAAGTGAAGGAAGACAGGAGGAAAGCAGGCAACCTCTTGTGTGTTGTGTTCAAGTCGAGCACCGTTCGAAGAAGGAAAGGCTCGTGTGGCAGCGTGTGTGTGCAGGTGAAGAACAAAATGAGCTCTCTTTTATTGGTAAGGGTGAGGTTTTATTTGATTAAACATATGCTAAGGATTTTATAATAAATAATAAATTTGTATTAATGTTAATATTAAGCTCTGAATTAGGGATTTATGAAGGTTTAATTCAAAATATTAGGTCTTTGGATCGTAGATTTTGTAAGGAGCAAAAAAGAGATAAGTGCAGGTAATTGCATATATTTTTATTCATACATCAGTATTAATAGCATTATATATATATTAATTTTTCATGAGTAGAATTAAAAAGAATATTTGATTCAAAATATATAAATAATTAAATAAATTAGCCATATTTTAGTTATTCCATTTAAGAATAGGATTCTTATCTAATGGTATGCACATTCATTTAATATAGGTGTCGATCAAAAGAAATAGAGGAATAAACTTTCTCAGAGGTCTTTTAAGTCAAAGGCAAGTAATTGATTTCTCATTAGCATTAAATTAACGATTTATTTAGAGGTTGCATTTCAAATTGATCAAAATGAACTTGCAATATGATTTTAAAAAAATTAATATTTCATTTAGGCATTGCATTTTGAATGTTTGAAAGATGTCTCATAAAGAGGAGCAAAATAATTGACATATGAAAGCACATGATTTGAAATTATATGTACGGGTTTAAGTCAATCGGGATTTACCCCCAGATAGTACTAACAGAGAATGTGATGTACCCGTAAATGATAAAAGAAATAGTTAAAGGTGTAACTTCGGATGCAAATTTTTAAGAGTACATACAGGTACAACTTTGAGAATTTCTTCGGGTATGACAGTAATCCGGATATGACTTCTAAATGAAAATAAAAAAAGGTAAATACTTATATTGAAACGAAAATGATTAAATTTAAAATGAAAGTTTATAGCTAGATTAAATGATAAACTACATTTATTTAGCATTTGCATATAAATTTAATGCATAATATGATTATAATTGCTCATTAAACTGTGAAAACATAATGTTTAATTTAATTGGTTCTTTCAGAAAAAGAAAAACTGTAGATTGATATGTCTGACATGAGAAATTTAGTTTAAAGGAGAAGGACTACTGATACTAGGTGTAAGTTGTTTATTTTATTTATATTTTTATGTCATTTAATTTCAAGAAATATTTGACTATTGTTAGTTGGATTCTGATACCGTTTTACTCTCAGTCTATATGATACTTTGGATGAATTGGATTTCTAATTAGTGTACTTAGTGGATGATTTAAGTGGCTCTTTCTATTACTCAAAGTTATGATGAATTAATGAATGGTATAAATGAAACAATAATACCCTCCGATCGTAGTTCATGACTTACTAAATTTTAAGCTATCAGGTCGAACAGTGACAGAGGATTTGCAGAAGTACTAGCTTCTAGCAGAGGAGGGCGAGTTGTTTATGGTTCTACGAGTCCTTCAAAATGAGACTATAATAGAGTAGCAATGATTTCGCCGTATTCTTTATACAAGTTACACTGTGAAGGGAAATTTGTACGACCTTTCATCGATGGAGGTAATTTTAAGAGTGTAGAGTTTACATAGATTATAGATGAATTGAGTCTTACTACTCAATGATATTCGCAATCATATTCACTGACTTGGTTGAAGAAGAACATGGTTAACACTGACATGAGATGCCTAGAAGAGTTTCTAATGGGGATCTATTGTATGATCATGTGTGGTGTGATGTTGTATGCAAGGGCGCTTCTCATATCCTATTGGGGCGACTGTGACAATTTGATCATAAGACAACATGATGGGTTCAAGAACACTTACTATTCATCACGGATGAAAAGCACAGTGCTCCTATCTTCTGCGAAGTCTAAGGTCATAGGTGCTCTTGCCAAGAGAGAGGCACCACTGACAATACTCATGATGATGTTAGAGGGTAGTAATATAGAAGAGTCGATATTAGACACAGGGAAGCCAGAAGAAGTTTCAAAATGTTTTGATTAGCATACCGCCAGGGCTGTCACTGTTAGGGGAGGTTCAATCTTTCTTCACTTCGGAGAGGAATGATTCAACCTTGAGCTACGTTTGTAGGACTTTGAGGAGTATGTTTGGCACGAAATACCAGTTCAATTCAGCAATATACCTACATATGGTTGGACAGATAGAAATGATTACTCATAATTCGGGAAACCTTCTAGAGTGTTTCGTGGGACAGTGCACCCGACAAGGGGATCTAGGTGCTTCTAATGACCTCCAATCCTAGAAGATGACAACATTTCCACGGCCTTCAATGTGGATGACCTGACTCCGTACTATGTGGAGATAGAGCTTCGAAGGATGAGGTTCAATTTCCCCCAATCTCGAGAAACTGGCGCGAAGCGCACCAGCGCATCTGGACTAGTTCGATCCATGTTTCAGAGGGGTTGATCGGCCCTCTAAGCCATGGAATTGCTACCCAATTGGAGTGGGGGCCACTCATAGTTATCCTAGAACTATATATTTATTTATGTGGTGTTTAGGGTTTAATTTTACATGTGTTCAGTTTCAGAACAGCGATCGACATCCCTTTTTCCTCAATGATTTGTATCCTAAGATTCCAAGTGATCCTCTAGTTGTATCATAATCTCAGTTGATGTTTGATCTTCCTATACTTCTCGCCATCCTTTCCCGCATCGACCCCCTTCACGCTCACCGCTCCCCCACTGTTGTCATCGCCCAAAAAACAGCAGACCTGTTGTTTTTTTCATCTAACATTGTTATCGCCATTCAAGACAGCACCCTCACCAATGTCCTTACTACACATCCTCTCCCCTTGCTGCCACCACTCTCCAACATGCTAGCCAACCTTCATGCCACCTCCCCGAAGGTCCAAATCCCTATCCGGCACTGCCTCAACCCTACATCCAACCCAAGTTCTAGTATAGTGTGTTGTTTTGTTGCAATTTCGGAATTCCACATTGTTTTGTTGTGATTTCACATTTGAATTCAGTAATGAAATTTGTTTTTTTTATTAGATCTTTGTAAAATTCTTATATCATTTACTTCCTTGTCATCAACTAACACTTCCATAACACAAACTTCCTTTTCATCTGAAAATATTGCCCGGTTTCCACATTGGTCATGTCCATTTGGTGCCCTTTATAAAGACTTCTACTCATCTAGTTTATAATAAAGCTCTCTAATTTATTGATTTTGCATTGTAAGCCTCTTCATTCAACCACAAGGCACCTTCTTATGCAATATGGGGTCCAATGGCCACATTAGGCTCAAGGTGTCATTCTTAATTTTAACACATTTAACTTCTTAATTTTAACACATTTAACCTCACAACGTACACACATGAATCTAATCTCAAATAGCACCTAACTAAAATCAAACACTAGTATAATCTCTCCAATATAATTTCCCAAGTATTGAATCAACAATCCCTTCCACTCTAGAACTAAATACAAAACAAATATAGCCATACTTTCATTATATTTTGCTATAAACAGGAAACTAACAATTAAATTTTTGGAACTGAAAATAATTTGATGAACCTTAATAGTAGATGAACCACATTAATCCAACTTGAACATTATGGTTAAACTCCATCGACAATGCTCAAGGTCATGCAAGTATAAAAAATAATGCATAAATGATAAATAACTTTAACAATTTAACTTTTATATTTGAATAAAATAAAATAAGAGTGAATGTCTTTTTATTTAAAAATTTAATTATAAAAAGATTTATCTCACACTTACTCACATTTAACTTTCATATTTCAAAAAAATAAAATAAAAGTGAATGTCTTTTTATTTAAAACTTTAATTATAAAACCCTTTATCTCACACTTCTCGAAATGCATTGTCCTAATAAATGTCTTTTTATTTAAAATTTTATATATAAAACCTTTTATCTCACACTTCTCGAAAAGCATTGTCCATCTAACCTACAAAAGTGCTATCACATCTTCCTAACTCAAATTGGCCGAGGAGATGATTGTTCAATTTTTATAAAAGATTTCTTTTACTCATCTACAACTATCTTTTTATGCAATAAATTAATTATTCCAACTACTCAAATCTTAATTCATTTTTCCTATATATTCTTCAAGCCCATTCTCCAAGAAATTTACTTCAATCATTTTTGCTTTTTGTGTAGCAGATTCTCTTAAGTCATTCCATATTAAATTCTTATTTTCTTTTATTGATGGTTTTATTGAAAATCATATCAAATATCAACACCTTAGGATCAAAATCAACTCAAAATTTTAAATTCAACAATCTAGACCGTGACGCAACTTTAAATGAGTCAAGTCAATTTTGATTTACCTTGGGATTCGAGCAAGCTTCAACAAAATTCTGAATTTGGGCTAAAACCAGAGTCAAATTTAATGCTTAAGCTAAAAAAAAAATTAATTATAAACTATTTTAAAAAACTTATCAGTAGAATAACCTCACTCGATAAGCCTATTAGCTCACGCACAAAAACAAATAATTCACTAGAAAGAACAAAAAAAGCCACCTAAATTACAAAACGTCTATCAAATACCAAAGGCTCCATTTGGCATTGTCATTAATACTGAAATTTAACAAAAACTCAAGAGAATCAAATGTCATTACTGAATTCAAACTCTCAAATTACAAAAAAAATAATAGAGAAATCTAAAATTTCAACAGAACAACAAAACAAAATTGGAATTAGGGTTAGATCTAGGGTGTAGGTGATCAGGGTGTAGGTGATCAGGGTGCAGACCTCGAGGTGGTGGCAAGGTGGCTAGCAAGCTAGAAACAGCAGAACAACAGTTTCCAAGAATCCAGACAGAAAGCAAGTAGCATGAACAGCTACAAAATGGCTATTCTAGGTGGCAACAGCAATGAGGAAGGGAAGGAGATGAGGAGGCAATGTGGGAAAGGTGTAGGAAGGATAAACACCACCCGCAGACCAATAAACAATTGGAGCACCACTTAAAACCCTAGGATACAACCAATAGAGGGAAAAGGAGACGCCAACAGCTGTCCCAAAAAAATCACAGCAAAAACTAAATTCTAAACACCAACAAAAGCAAATATATATTCCTAGATAACTCGAAGTGGGTCCTCTCTCAAAAGGAGGCATTCCCACTACTAGAGGACTAACTGGCCCTCAAAAGCCCTGGTCCAAGACCAAAAAAATGTCTCACGTCAATCTCTCCAAGTTGGAGAGCTCCAACCTCATTTGTCAAAGCTTTTATCTTTTCAATGCATGGAGTTAGATTGACCACATTGAAGGTAGCAAAAATGTTGTCATCTCCCGGTAAGTCAATCTTGTAGGCATGATCATTTAGCTTCTTATGATCTTAAAATGTCCATATTCTCTAGATTTGAGTTTCCCATATGATCTCACAGAAGATCACTAATTCTTCAATCTGATCCACACTAGATCTCCCTCCTGAAAAATTCACCGTCCTCATGGTTTTATTAGCTTGCTCCTGGTAGTTGTTGTTCTGCTTCGTGATCTCTCTCTCTCTACCACCTCATATAACATCTGAATATCCTGCACTCTAGCGTCAAAATCCACACTAACCTTTGTAGCAGGAAAAAGTGGCACGAGCTCAAGCACCCAAACACAATCTCAAAAAAGTATACCCTGTATTCATGGACCTATTGTGAGCAAATTTTTCTTGGGCCAGAATCAAATCCCACTGGTTGAAATTCTTCTGTATAAAGCACCTTAAGAGATTCCTCAAACTCTCGTTCACCACCTCTTTTTGATCATCTATCCGGTGCGTGAATTGCTAAGTTGAACTGAAGCTTAGTACTATGTTTTCCCCATAAAGTTCTCCAAAATTGGCTCGGGAACTTGATATCCTTATTAAAAGTAAGTCCTAAGTATCCCATGCAATCTCACTATACCCCTGAAATAAGGGTCAGCTGCATCTGATGAATCCAGTGTCTTGTGACAAGGTACAAAATGAGTCATCTTGAAAAACATGTCAATCACTACCATTACGGAATCATTATTCCAATGTGTCCTAGAAGGCCAACAACGAAATTCATAATAACATCCAACCATGGAGCCACATGCATGTGTAACTGTGTGTATAGCCCTATATTTTGTCCTCTCATTTTTGCCAAGTGACAAACTCTACACTAACTGACATACCTCTCTACATCGCTCATAAGTTTAGGCCAAAAAAAAGTTTCCTCACAAATGTGAGGGTCTTATCTCTGCCAATATGACCAGTTTATCCCCCACTAACTCTCCTATATGATGGACTCTCTCATTGAACACCCGAGAACACAACATATTCTAATAGAATAGAAAACCATAAAATATGTGGGACTATGCCGTACGCTTCTCCTGATTTTGACCCCAAATCTCCCTAAAGTCCTCATTTGACTCATACAGTTGTTTCACCACCTTGAATCCCACAACTCTAGCCTTCAATGAGATGATCAGAAAGTGGTGATGGCTCAAGGCATATGTTACTCGTTTCTGACTCCTTTCATCGTGCTTAAGCACAAACTGAAATGAAGTCAGGAATCCAACATAGGAAGTATGTCGGCCCTTTAACTTGCTTTCACTGTTCAGGAATCTTAAAGCCTCATGATCTGTGAATAAGATAAACTCATTAATCAACAAGTAGTGACTCAAATGACTAAGAGCTCTCACGATAGCATAGAATTCCTTATCATTTGTTGAGTATGTCCTTCTAGGGTCATTAAAATTCTCACTAAAGGCTATGAGAAGCCCTTGTTAGCTCCACATTGCTCCAACCCCAAATTAACACATATCGCCTTGAATAGCTGATCGAAAACTATTAGTGCTAACAATGGGGTTCGAGTCACCTTCTTCTTCAGGATGTTGAAGTTGGACTAAGCTGCTTCTATCCACTAAAAGTTCTTTCCTTTCAATAGCTCTGTCAGAAAAGTCGTAATGGTGTTGAAGCTCTTGATGAACCTTCTATGAGAGGATCTTAGCCCCAAAAATTGCCTCAGCTCTATAAAGATATGTGAGGGTGTCCAACTCACAATAGCCTCTAGTTTCATAAGGTTTATTTGAATGCTTGCACGAAATATAATATAACTCAAAAAACATACATGTGTCGTCATGAAGTAACACTTCTTCAGGCAGGCTTACAGTTTCTTCAACGAAGAGCCTCAGAGACCATCGCCAAATGTGCTCCTCCTTAGATCTAATGTTGACTAAGATGTCATCAAAAAATTATGAACCTTTCAATGTAATGTGCCAAGTGCATTAGACAGTCCAAAAGGCATGATTGTCCACTAGTACAACCCATCTATGATCTTGAAGGCAGTCTTCCATTGCCCCCTGGCCTCATCCTGCACTGGTGATATCCATTGCTTGGAAAATATGATAGCTTCATGCAACTGATCTAGTAAATCATCCAGCAGAGGTATATAAAATATGTATTTGATGGTGATTTTATTGATCGCTTAGCTATCAATACATATTCTTCATGAAGCATCATTTTTAGGCACCATCAAAGTAGGAACATCACATGGACTGGTGCTCTCCCTCACCAATCCTCTAGCAATACGGTCTTGCACATATCGTTGCAACTCCTCATACACAGTTGTTCTCATTATATAAGCAAGCTTATTAGGTAACACTGAACCAGGAATAAGGTCTATAGCATGTTGAATGTCTTAAAGTGGTTTTGGTCCCTCAGGTAAACTTTTAGTCATCACATTCTGAAAGTTAGCTAATAGGGGATATATCATCTTTGGTAAATCAATCTCCTCAATCCTCTTTAGAGTGACTAAAGCCATCGCCGCTGAGGCCTCCCACACTTAATGTGGAAAGGTGACACATGGGACCACATTCTCCTAATTAGGTGTTTTAAACCTATCATGCTAAATCCTGCGATTAAACTATCATGGTCTTCCCAACAGAATGTGGCAGGAATCCATGAGAATAACATCAAACCTTTTTTTGATCATGCGGTAGATCCCCAATAAAGAACTCTACCAAATATTATTGATCCAAAAGTATCTCATTTCCCTTCATCAACCAAATCAAAGAATAAGTTTAAGAATGCTTTTGAGTAGCCAAATCCAACTACTTCACCGTAAGAGTGGATACCATATTTTTACAAATCTCTCCATCAATGAAAAGACTGCATACCTTCGCTCTCACAATATACCTGGTGTGAAAGATGATTGTCTCAGCCAAGAGTGATCCCTCTTAGGCTCATTCTGTAAAGCCCACGCAACTAACATGTAACCCTCATCTCCATGGAACCAATACTCCTTATGCTGCTCTTCTTCTACCTCCTCTTCGCTCACTTCCTCCAATGCACCCAGCTTGGTGAAGGAAACAACTCTGCTAGTAGGGCAATCAGAGGCTACTTGTCCATATTCATGACATCGAAAGCACTTTCTAGCTAGAACAATGTTGGGTGTACTACTCTTCTTAAGCTTTTCCCACTCTGATCAATTTTTTCATCTCTCTGACTAGTCTTCACGCCTTCCCTAGGCGTGCTCCTACAGATACCTACAGTTGAGGGTAGCTGTCTGAATGAAAGTGGGACTCTGCTTTTGTTGTCTCTCCACCTTCATTGCCAAGGTTTGAGCATCTCCCAATGAATAATAAGGCTATAGTTGAACAACATTGCAGATGGTTTGCTTCATGCCTTTAAAATATCTGTCAATAGTGTGCTCTTCTAACTCTGTCAGCTCATATTTCGGCATGAGCCGCTCAAATGCCATGAACTATTCCACTAACAACTCTCTCTGTTATAGACGGTGAAGCTTCAAGAATAAGTCATAGCGCTAGTGTAGGGGTAAGTACTTCCTCTACATCTCCTTATTCATCTTCTATCATGTGGTCATCTTGCTGCTACCCTCCCTCTGCCTCACCCTCTTCAAATTCTCTCACCACAAAGAAGTACACTTCTTCAGTTTTGTGACAGCAAGTTTCACTCTCCTATCAGCTGACACCTCTTTATGCTAAAAATCCTCTCAACAGCCTGCAAATACTCAATGATTCATCCAGATTCATTCTCCTCTTGAAATCAGGTAGTCTATCGTTACTCCTATATCTCTATGTTCTCCAAAAGTCTCTCCATCCCTTATTGAATTTCAAAGCGTCATGGCCTACCCTCCTCTTCACTAGAATATCCCTAAGGGATTCAGATTTTCCTCCCTCTCTCCTATTTGAATCTCACTATCACGATAAATGGTGAGTTCTCCATGGGCCCCATTCAAAATTTTGGCAAGTCTTTGCTGAAATGGATTTTTCACTGCATCTCTTCCATGATAAGTTTATAACCTGCTTCCGGCACTTGTCTCCTTGGTGGCATGGCCAAGGTTTACGTTTGGTAGGTGAAAGAGGGTGTATGAGACTAATTTAGGGTAAATAAAAAATTAGACTCAAGTATTGATGAAATTAAATTAGCTATGAAAATAAAAAATTAGACTCAAGTATTGATGAAATTAAATTAGCTATGATACCAAATGATGCTAGAATTTAACAAACACTTAAGGGAAACAAAAATTATAATTGAATTCAAAGTCTGAAGTTACAACAAACAATACAAAAATTTGAAATTGCAACACAAAAACAGCACAACACTAGAATTAGGGATGGATCTAGCGTATAGGTGGTGTCAGTTATGGTTTGGACCTCCGAGTTGGTGGCAAAGAGGTGCCTAGCAAGCTCGAAACAATAGGACAACGATTTCCAAGTGTCTGGACGGCATGCAAGTAGCAGAAACAGCTACGGGAGCGTTGTTCTAGGAGGCGGCAGCAAGGAGAAAGGGAAAGGGATCTAAGAGCGATAGGGAAATGATGGTGGAAAGTTAAGGAAAAGATAAACATCACTGGAAACTAAGATATAGTTGAAGCACCATATCAAACTCTAGGATAAAACCCATAGAGAGAAAATTAGATTCGACGGCTATTCCAAAGCAAATCATAGTAAAAACTAAAACCTAAACACCAAAAAAAGTAAAATATATATTCCTAGATAACTAGGAGTGGACCCTCTCTTAAATGAAGGAGGCACTTCCATGAATAGAGGATGGCCCTTACAAGCCCTGGACCAAATTGGTCCAGAAAAAAGGATGCCCCCATGTCAATTATCTTATGTTATGATGTACTGGGTTGTGGTGTCGAGTAAACAACTTCAAGAGAAATGTTAGATTATTGTTTGAAAAAATGTAAGTGTTATAGTTGTTTGTCAGAACAATTTGGCTGATTTAGTGGATTGAACGTCTAAGTGGAATACAAGTATGAATGTCATAGACTGATAATAAATGATTTAATCCTAGCTATATATAAATTATATAAATAATAAGTTCATTTTCTTTGGGAAGTTGAGTGTGGAAATACAAATTTAATGTAGGCAGGATTCGATCTCAATATTTTAGCAACAACTTTCTGAAATCTTTACCAACTAAGCTAGCTGACACCAAGATAAAAATAATTAGTTAAGAAAGTTGTTTTTTTCATCTTTCATATGGCTGAAATTTCCAACACTGCTCTTTTCCGAATATCAGAAAGCTACTACAATTTTTAAGAAACAGAACGTTCGGCCAACCCGAGCATAAATTTAGTTCATATGCCACACGTAACACATCCCAGAAAAACCCTAGACCAACTGAAACCCTAATTTTGGAACTGAAAAAGAAAATCTAATTTTAAGAAAAGAAAATGTATATATATTGTAGAATCAAGCACGGCTGCAGGAAACAAAAAGTAATCGCCAAAGTGCAAATTAGGGAGAAAACCAAAGATGATTGACAAGGGCAGCATGCATAAGAAAAACACCTGGACGTTCCTATAAAAACTATATCTGAGCTCAGGGTCAATCTCTGCGACGGATTCGTCCACATCGGCCTTGCTGGAGTCGGACCTCTTACGGTGAACGTGCATGGTCGGTGTGGAGCCAGGGTTGTTGGTGACTTTCAGCTTCGCGTCCTGAAATTTCTCTCTCATCTCTTCGCCCCGCCATGGCGCAGATGCCAGCAGTTCCTTCTTCATCGCGCGTGCTGCGAGGAAGGAAAATAGAGGATTGGGGGTGCTGATGGGAGGTGCAGGGATAGCCAACTATCAAACTACCACATTTTTTTTTGGGCATTTACATGTGCACTTTTTTCATAAGTAGGGTATTTTGTACTTCAAAAGTTAAAGTTTAGACGTGAGATAAGTAGATGCATAACATTGGTTGCTATTTATCTTTTTTTTGGCTTAAGTGTATGTAATATTTTTCCACTTTATGACTTGGGAACTGTGATATTTGGGTAGTATTCAACTCATAATCTGCATCTATCTCATGTGTATGTAATATTTTTCCACTTTGATACAAAGTATATATGTAATATCTAAATTTTAAGATTTTTATTTTTTTTGGCCAATGAGTTTTGATCATGAGTTATTTTGGTGTGGGATGAAATGCTCAACCACGGAGCCGCCTTCTTATTCGTCTAAATTTTGATCTTTATATATAAATATCTAAATTTAAAATTAAATATATAATTTCATAAAATTTTTTGTGTGTGTGTATATAAATTCCCGAAATTATGTAGGTGTACATTTTGTTTGAGAAGTTTGTGTTATATTCCACTTGAAGTGGACATTCAGTAATTGGAAAGCTAATGAAAATATAATTGGATGTTACTACAATGTCCAATAGGATTATTTTTATGAAATATAATTGAGTGTAATGTTTGAATCAAATTTTTCTTAAAAAATGAGTGCCGGTAAAGTGTCACAAGGACATTTGAATGAAAGAACTGCTTAACTGTTCGTTTTCTTACAACTTTTTATTCCTTTTTTCTAAGACAAAATGAGCATTTGAATTTGCCTTTTTGAGATTTTCACTTTAATTCTAATCATTATCCTACAATTTAAAGTACTTTGCATCTTTTCATTTTCTACAATTTGAAAGCTCGTGTGATTATTGTAATGTTTTATAGTGATAGCCTTTTAAGCATTATCTAGAAGTTCAGAGGTTATTTATCTATTAGTAGGATTTAGTAAAATTAATTTTATTAGATCTTGAGGCACTTATATCCAGAAAAATTATTTTGCTTTATAAAAATTAAATCTGATTAAATCTTATAACTTTGTTTTTTTTTTTTAATTTCAAAAATTAAGTTAGTTAGATCAAACAAGACTGTAATAATACTTAAATGAATGGTAAATTGTTCATATATTACCTAAGATAAAATTCTATGCAATATTTAATAAGTAACTTGTTAAACTAATTAAGAAATTCATTTTTTTAGTCAATTTTATTTTAGCAAAAAAATAACAATAATTTAATATTAAACAATTAAATTTATTTTTTTGAGTTAATATAATTTAATTAATTTAAATTATTATTTAAAATTAATTATTTAAAACTCGTCACACACTATTGATGTCCTCCATTTTCCTCTTTTGTGTTTGCCAAAGTCCTTGAAATTCTTGACAACAAATAGGTGATGAGGGCTCGACGAAGTTCTCCAAAGAAGCTTCAATGTTACGAAGTAGAGTTTGTGATGCATATAGATTTAAGCCAAGTACCTATTTCATGGCTTTGCCAAGCTTCCATTGATCTTGGAGATGATAATAATGATAAGGAGAATGAAGAAGATATGAAGCGATGAAGTTTGGACAATAGTTTGATAGTGAAGGTAACTCTCATTGCTCTCCTTTGTCCTCTTCTAAAACAAATAAATCTAGCAATCTCCCAAATTTAATCAATACGGTAAAAAAGGGTACGAATGAGATTAAAAATTTTGTTGGATTAAAAATTGTCATTTTTGTTGCTTGAAAAGATTTAGGTTAAAATTTTCTCTCTACATCATTCTCAAATTTTGCTTCCAAAATGCCCTTTAATGATATTATACTTCTAATTATGTATGTATGAGTACAACATTCATATTATAAATTATAAATAAAAAAAAAATTAAACAACACATTAACTATTACAAACATGTTAAAACTGTATTCAAATCTTTTTCAAAAATTACTTGAGTTTTATTATATTGTTAAATCATGGTTTTGAGCAAAGTTTGAATAAGGTTTAATATGAATCAAACTTGATTCAAGCATAATTTAAATAGTTTTTTTCAATTTATTATTTTATAAAAAATTAATTCATTTGAGCTATTTTTCTATGTATATAAATTTCCATTCTAATATTATATGTTGATAAAGTTATTATATCACTCAGGTCACACATAAATCTAAGGGTATAATGAGGAAAGTGATTAAATAGCTTAATGCCAAAGATATTATCATTTAATCAGTTCTAGGAGAAATTCAAGGAGATGAGCACAAGTTATAGTTTAATAGATAACCATCAAGATTGAGACAATAATTTTAAGAAAAGAGACTAGAGAATGCAATCATGTTGAATTGTGCGAGAGGTGGTATATAACAATTTAGTTTATTTTATCTTATAGCTAGCACTACACTCAATCAAGATAAATTTAGCACTATTTTTTACTGAGATAGTTTATCTTGGTAAACGTGACAATTTTTTTTTAATATTGATTAGGTAGGCAGTTATGGGTGAGCACATAAAGAGGGCTAAACAAGGCTTAGCAACAACCTAACAAAAGAATTTTCAAGCTTAGTGGCTTATAATGGGATATGTCATATCATTATAATATGAGGCTTATAATCCATCCTAAAGCAAAGAAGTAAATATATAGAGTATCTTAGAAATATTAAACAAAGAATATTAAGCTAGAAGAGTGATAAAGTGCTTACAAGTAAAGATATTATGCCATTAATAATGAATAAAAATGCAAGTTTTATTAAAAATTATTATAAGTAAGTAATTGATTTATGTGACAAATTACTGTTATAAAATAATTTGAAATATTTTTTTAATTATTTTTATAAGTAAGTATTTATCCTTCACCTGTGTGTAGAGTTTATAAGGAAGGCTCCTATAAAGTTATTATACATACTCCTCAAATCATAACACCTTGAAACATGTCATCCACGAGAGAATTCTTACATAAGAAACTCATTACCAGAGAACCAGAAAGAATATTTTTGTTCTAAGGTCAAGAGCAACTTCCAAAGGAACATATCTCTTTGGTTACATCTTAAAGGATGCCCAAGAATACTCTCAATTAAAGGAATCCTACTTACATTCAAGTGATGACAAGTAAATGATGTGTCAAAGGATGGTTATCTCACAAGAGCATCTTAATGCCTTCTGAACTCACACTAAGCCATAAGCGCAGAGAATGAGTTTCTCATGATCTCAAATAGATAAAGGCTCATATGGGACCAAAGCCTATGAAATAACGTTGTCTTTTCATAGGGTATGCACTATCCTTTCAGGCATAACCAGGTCATAAGGGTATAGAGTTAATCATTGTATCCCAAACGGGTGGTAGGTTGTCCACAATCGGAGCTTAAAAGACAGCATCAATGAAGCAGTTATATCAAATAAAGGAAAAGGAATCCTAATCAGGTAGAGGTAGTCAGACATAGATACCATAGATCCATTATCCCAGGATAGTAAGACCCCAAGTCTACCTAATCATGAAGGTAGTAGACCAACCCGACTAGAGAGCCCCTTATCAGTAATCCACAAATTGTATCATCCAAAGGAACTTATATAGCCTTAACTCTAAATTCCATGACTCCCTGCATGTAGAAACTAGAGGTGGGACTTATACATGTGAAATGGCAAGAAAGCCACTGTAGTAGAAAGCAAAAGAGAGGTACGGTTACAAAGATGACCCGACTCACAACTATGCAGATATTTATGTTCCCAAATATGGCCAAAACTTGACCCAATTTATATTTAGCCAAATATGACCAAAACTTGACCCAATTTATATTTAGCGGCTAGTGAGAACAAATGTAATATTCATATTAATAGTTTTCTCATTAGGGGTCTTCGCAAGTATATGTATAGTTTCAAATAATATAGAATTTGCTTTAAAAACCTTAGTATCAATCCAGTAGAGAAAATAAAGGAAACAAGTAAATTCAGGAATATTAACTATGAAAAACCATTACTTAAGACTGTCAAAAATATTTAAAGTAGTTTATGCATTGAAATAAAGTTTACTAATCCTATAAATGCAAGTTAAAAATAAATGCAAAGTTTTACACAATTTAAGAAATATAAAGAGACTTTCTCCATGCAAATAATTCATAATAAATGTAGGATTTAAAGTGTTTATAGGTTTAACTGTGACATTGTGACAAATAGGAGCATACATGTTTCTTACCTCTTCTGAGTATTAAAAACATTGGATAATCTAAAGTTGGTGTTGGTATGTATAATAATGTTGGGTAGGTTCTAGTCTCTCACTCCTAGTTTACCCACTATGCCTTCTCTATATGACCTACCAGTGACCCTTAGTTCCAATCTCTAGACCAAATTGATAAGAGAATCTAGCTTGTCACCCTAGAAACATCAATTTTACACCCATCAAGTATTGCCTCCCTATCTATTTGCACTCCCCTTTGGACGATCTCCATGGCTCTTTTCAAAGTGAAATATGATACTTACTAGTTAAAAAAATCTTAGCCCTCTCGGGTCTTTAATTTTCTTAACAAATTTTAATAATACAAGTGACCAATTTGTAAAGTAAATGAAGGACCAGTGAAAATACCATCACATTTTTTTGAATAAAAGAAGTTCTAAACAAATCAAAACCACCGCTTGATTACTTCATATTGAAAGGAGAAAGAAGAAAACTACTCATACCACATGGGAATAATAAGATAGAACATATTTCTAAAACTCAAATCCATATTGCAATACTTATAAAAAAAGATACAAATGCTTATCTAAAATATTTCCACAAGCACTCCTTTCAAGTTCCCTAACTTCACTAACTCAAAAAGACTCTTACAAGACTCACAAAACTCTATAAATTACAAGGACTCACAAAACCTTACTAAGGTGGCCACCCACTTTAGCTTGGTGCCTTTCCTTCTCTAAACAACTCTAGAACTCTCCCTTTATGTTTAGAACTAATCTCCCTATTTATAGAGCCTCAAAAATCACCAAGGGTTGCTTTAGACATCTCTTCAAAATTTGGTCACATTCAATAGATCTTCTAAAAATCGACTCTAGTGCCTAGGCGCCAAAACTATCGCGCCTAGGCCCCAACCGCGATCTTCATATGGTGCTTAGGTGCCAATTCGACTGATTTTGACCATTATTCTTGGTTTGGTCCATCTTGCTCCTTTTTGTTGTCTTTTTGCTCATTTTTGCTCTTAAACTCTTTTTATTGCACCTATAACCAAAAATGCACAAAATACATTTCTTTAAAGAATAATATCCTTAACAAGGGGTATAAAGGTGCATAAAAAATAGGTAATAATAAAGTGGAGCAATTCCCTCAAGCTTAAACGTTACTTGTCTATAAATCGCCCTTTTATTAAGTAAAACATTATAACATGTGATAGTGGGTTTCACTTAGAGAATTTGATAATTTTTGTCCTGAAAATGTGATAATGGAAATTAAGTAAATTTTTAATAACTTAGGTTAGAACTAAAATATAAGGATATTCAATAATCAAGTTTAGAAATTTTGATTTCTTATTCATTTCAAAATAATTGTAATTTGTCATGCTCAGAAGCCTTAGAAAATTTTTAAAAGAATAGAATTATATGAGAACTCTACTAATAAGGATATTAATACCTTAAATTTATAAATAAGCTTAGAAAATGTAAATAGATCTTTTTCTTTAAGTTGATTCAAGTGAAACCATTATTTTATTAGGCATTTCCTCAAGCTTCTCCTCACATATTTTTCTTTTTTTCTTTTGTTTTTTTTTTTTTTTTGATAAAATGCCAATCAATTTCTTTGTATTTGATCTGGACCATTCGGTCATATTGGATTACCATTTTTTGCGAATTAATTGAGAAAGGAATTGAAGTATTTATGGACAATTTTTCACTGTTTGGTACTTCATTCGAGTCATGCTTAAATTATTTAGAAAAATTACTAAAATGCTGCGAGAAACAAATTTAGTTCTCATTTGGGAGAAATGTCAATTTATGGTTGTAGGAGAAATTGTACTTGGATATAAAATTTTTTAAAATGGTATAGAAGTAGATCCAAAAAAAATTTAAGTTATTCCTAAACTACCTCCTCCTACTACGGTGAGAGGAGTTAGGAGTTTTTAGAACATGTTGGTTTTTTACAGGTGATATAATAGAAATTTTTCAAAAATCACTAAGCCTCTATGTCAACTTTTAGAAAAAAATGCTTCAGTTGATTTTAATCAAGAAAAATTTAATCACCACTCCAATTATTGTTTCACCTAATTGGGGGAAACCATTTGAGTTGATGTGTGATGTGAGTGATTATGCTATTGGAACTGTTTTGGGACAAAAATATGATAAATATTTCAAAGTATTATATTATTTAAGTAAGACTCTTAATGAAGCTCAGATTAATTATACTTCTACAAAAAATGATTTATTAGCAATAGTATATGCCTTTGATAAATTTAGGCCTATCTTATAGGAACTAAATGTATTGTGCTACAGATCACTCTGCTATTAAATATTTGATACTGAAGAAGGATGCAAAATTAAGGTTAATTAGATGGGTCCTCTGATGTAAGAATTTGATATTGATGTAGTAGATAGGAAGAGAACTGATAATTAGATTGTTGATCATCTATCTAGGCTTGAATAGGAAAATTTGGTTAATCTTGAAAATATAATCAATGAATACTTTCTTAGTGAAAAATTATATATTGTAATAGAATGATGTGTTCCATGTTATGTTAACATAGTTAATTTCATAGTTAGTAATATTTTACCCTATGATATGACATGCCCATAATAAAAGACATTTATGCATGATGCAAGATCAAACTTTTGGGATGACCCATATTTATATAAACAATGTAAGGACCAAATTATTCAAATATGTGTACCTATGGAAGAAACTCAGCAAATTATTTAAAAATATTATCATTCTGATTTTAGGGGACATTTTGGAATTGATAGAACTGCATATAAAATTTTATAATCTGGATTTTATTGGCCAATAATATTTAGAGATGTTAATACCTATGTAAAAACATGTAATTGATGTCAGCGAGTAGGCAATATCTCTAGAAGAAGATAAATTCCCCTTAATTTTACTTTAGAGGTTAAAATTTTTTATGTTTGTGGCTCAGACTTTATGGGACCATTTATACCTCTTTCAGAAATATATGCATTTTAGTTGCAGTTGACTGTATTTCAAAATGGATAGAAGTGGTTTCCTTACCTCTTTGTGATGCTCGAGCTTCACAAAATTTTAAAAAGTTATATTTTTAATAGATTTGGGATGCCGAGAGTAATAATTACTAATGCGGGAAGTCATTTCAAGAACAAGAAGACTGAAACATTAGTTAGATAATATGTTATCATCCTCAGACCAGTGGTCTAGCATAATTATCCAACAATGAAATTAAAAGAATTTTGGAGAAAACTGTAAATCCTAATAAGGTGGATTGGTCTGATAGATTGGATGGAGCATTATAGGCTTATAGGACGACATGTAAAACTCCTATAGTAATGATCTTATGTAAACTCATATTTGAGAAGGCTTGTCACTTACCAGTAAAACTGTAGCATAAAGCTTACTAGGCTATCAAAGAATTTAATTATAATTCAAAATATGTTGGTGAAAAATGGTTGTTGCAATTGATGGAGCTTCAGGAGATCATAAATAAATCTTATGAAAATGTGAAGATTTATAAAGAAAAGATAAAATTATGGCATGATAAGAAAACATTAAGAAAGGATTTAGATCCTAGACAAGAAGTTTTACTATACAATTCTAGAGTGAAATTATTTTCTAAGAAACTGAAGTTCAAATGAATGGGGTCATTCAATGTGGTGAAAGTCTATCCTTATGGTGCTGTAGATATTAAGGATCCAAAAATGATAGAATTTTCAAAATAAATGGACGTAGGCTAAAACCTTACTTTGATAGAAATAGACCTATATTTAATGAAAGCGTAATGTTGCGTCAACATGAGTAAGTAGTGGAATCATCAGTCTGATCACGTTAAACCAAATGATTTGTGGGAGGCAACCCATAGTTACTAGAGTGGATTAATTTTAGTTTGTTTAGATTTCATTGTGCGTATTTGTTTGATTGTATTTTGTGTTTGAGAGTTGCACATGTCTTGTTACTACATAAACCACTATAATTCATGACTTAGGGGAGGTTATATTTGGATCTAAGGCAAACAGGTGTTTAAGTGTGCACTAGTGCTACGCGCCGAGATCTGATGGCTATGCGCAGACACAGAGAAAATGGATCATAGGCGCCCAAATCTAGCACCTAGGTGCCACAGTAACAGAATCAGCGATTGGAGTGATGTTTTAGTTTTTATGACGGTTTTCTCCATTAAAAACCTCCAAAACCTTCATTTCAGTTGGTTCTTCATTAATTAGAAGGTTTGGAATTGAGGGAAGTCTTGAGATTTCATGGGTTTCAATGCTTTGGCGAGTTTAGCTCATGGAGATTTGATCAAAAGAAGTTCAAGAGCAAGGATCCATAAAGGCTTCATGATAGAACTCTGGTAAAGAGGAAATTAATGAGAGAAAGAGGATTCATCATGTTGGGAGGGCAGGTAGAGGCAATCATTGCGCAGAGGCGATGGGAAGTGTTTTCCTACACCACTACCATTGTCATTATCTTTGTCGTGAAGGAATTCTATTCAAATCTTCATAGAGAAAATCATTGATTGGTCTATGTTCGAAGTAAGTTAGTTCCTTTTACTCCTTCAAGGATCAACGAGTTGTTCTTGGTGGATGATGTACCAATTTGCAAATCTGCTAACTTCACTCCAACTAGAGACAGTTTGACAGAGATTTTCAATTTTCTAAAGGACAGCGACTAACGTTGGAAATTGAAAAGTGATTCCAAGGTTAGTTTCTATAAAGTAAGATTAAATTCATCAACTCAGCCTTGGCATTTTTCATTTCTGCCTAACTGCTTCCTACCACAAACATAAAGGAAATGATGAAAGAAAGTGTGATCCTCAATTACTATATTCAGACTGGAAGACCTATTGATGTGGGGGAACTTATTTATAGATCCATCATTAGAGTTGCACTCAATGGATCTATCATTGGGATTGGACACCCTACAGTTATTTTCTCACTTTGTAGTCAAGCTATTTTCTTAAATTACATATTTTTTGTAAGTTTCTTGGAAGAAGTAGGGAAGATAAAAAAAAGAGATATTAGTGATCCACAATAGGATCAGTAACATTACTGCTCAATTTGATCATCTGGATTTGCCAATGAAACAACGGTCAAACATGTTGTTGTACTCCTTGATGCACAGATCCAAATGTATAAGAAAAATTGTTGGATCAAGGATGATTTCAAGGAATTCTCGAACTATCACTTCTACAGCTCATACGTGCATCAATCACTTGATGATATTAAATAAGTGGATAGTGAGGTTGAAGATAATATGTAGTGAATTTTTGGTAGAAGCTTTGATGAGTGCTTGTTGCTTTGATGTGTGTTTGTAAGTTTTTGATTCTGTAGAGTATTAGCTCTATTGTGTGCTCGTAGGCTTTCTAATATTTTGAATGTTTGTATGCTAAGTAGTTTGTGAGTGATTTCAGAAGTTATTATTTAGAGATTTAAAGGTTGCGAGTGACTTATAATTTATGTTTATATGGAGATTGGATTTGCATTTTAATATAAGTGATTGTTGGTGTTTGTAAAAATTAGATGTTGGAAGATTTTTAAAAATGTTAAATTTGACTTACTAGAGTTCGTAGTGCCTTGGTTTGCAATGCTCGTTGTTAAAATTTGATAAAAAATGAAAAAATGAAATCTTGGCACTGACACCTAGGGGCCGAAACCTAGCGCCTAGGTGCCATAAACCTGAGAACCTGGTGCTTAGGTGCTAGGACTTGACGCCTAAGCGTCGTTTCAGTTGAACTGCTGAATCTGGGTTAAAACCTGACTTTCACCCAAACTGTCACCTTCTTCCTCTTGGTTTTTGCGAAATAGAGTTAGGGGCTTCTCTAGAGCTTCTTAAATCTTAGTTTTTGGGGCAATTTTTTGGCTTAAAAATTTTATATTTGAACTTCTCAAGGTAAGAGCTTCACTTTAATGCAAATTTTTTTTATTTTCACCATGGATTCTTCTCACATTGCTCATGTGCCAAATTTTGGATTTTTTGAAAGAAATGAGTGATGAATCCATGATAGAAAGATTCTTACCTTAGAAGAATGTTGTTAGGAGCTTAATACTATTATTTTAAATTTATGTAAAATTTTTCTTGAATTTTCATAAATTATGGATCCTAAAACTAAGAGGGGAAAAGGAAGACTATAGTTTGATTCTTGGAAATTTTCCAGTATAAAGGCTCAGTACAGATATAATGATCTTCTTGCTAATAAAGATTCAAGAGAGATCTTTCTCCAATCCTGGTGGAGATGTCGAGTCAACATGAGTAAGTAGTGGAATCATCAGCTAACCACGTTAAACCAAATGCTTTATGAGAGGCAACACATAGTTATTAGAGTGGATTAATTTTAGTTTGTTTAAATTTAATTGTGCATATTTCTTTGATTGTATTTTGTGTTTGAGAGTTGCACATGTCTTGTTACTATTTAAATCACTATAATTCATGACTTAGGGGAGGTTGTATTTGGATCTAAGGCAAAATGGTGTTCAAGTGTGCACTGGTGTTAGGCACTGAGATCTGACGCCTATGCGCAGACACAGAGAAAATGGCTCCTAGGTGCCTAAATCTAGTACTTAGGTGCCACAGTTACAAAATCAGCTATTGGAGTGTTTTTTTAGTTATTCTGATGGTTTTCTCCGTTAAAAACCTCCAAAACCTTCATTTCATTTGGTTCTTCATTAATTAGAAGGTTTGGGATTGAGAGAAGTCTTGAGATTTCATGGGTTTCAATGCTTTGGCGAGTTCAGCCATGGAGATTTTGATCAGAAGAAGTTCAAAAGCAAATGCACAAATGCTTCATGATAGAACTCTGGTAAAGAGGAAATTGATGGGAGAAAGAGGATTCATCATGTCGGAAGGGCATATAGAGGTAATTATTGTGCAGAGGCGATGGGAAGTGTTTTCCTACACCACTACCGCTGTCGTTATCTCTATCGTGAAGGAATTCTATTCAAATCTTCATGGATAAAATCATGGATTAGTCTATGTTCTAAATAAGTTAGTTCCTTTTACTCCTTCAAGCATCAATAAGTTGTTCTTGGTGGATGATGTACAAATTTGCAAATTTTCTAACTTCACTCCAACTAGAGACAATTTGACTGAGATCTTCAGTTTTCTAACGGACAGAGACGAACGTTGGAAATTGAAAAGTGATTCCAAGGTTTGTTTCTCTGCAGTAAGATTAAATTCATCAACTCAGCCTTAGCATTTTTTTCATTTCTGTCTAATTGCTTCCTTCCACGAACATAAAGGAAATGATGAAAGAAAGTGTTATCCTCAATTACTATATTCAGACTGTTGATGTGGGGGCACTTATTTATAAATCCATCCTTGGAGTTGCACTAAATTGATCTATGACTGGGCTTGTTAAACCTACAGTTATTTTCTTATTTTGCAGATTTTTGGTAAGTTTCTTAGAAGAAGTAAAAAAAAGAGATATTAGTGATCTATAATAGGATCAGTAACATCACTGATCAATTTGATCCTCCGGATTGGCCAATGAAATAATGGTCAAACCATGTTGTTGTACTCCTTGATGCACATATCCCAAAGTACAAGAAGAATTATTGGATCAAGGATGATTTCGAGGAATTCTCGAACTATCCCTTCTACAACTCGTACGTGCATAAATCGCTTGATGATATTAAAGAAGTGGATAGTGAGGTTGAAGATAATATGTAGTGAATTTTTGGTAGAAACTTTGATGAGTGCTTGTTGCTTTGATGTGTGCTTGTAAGTTGTTGATTCCGTAGAGTATTAGCTCTATTGTGTGCTCGTAGGCTTTCTAATATTTTGAATGTTTGTATGCTAAGTAGTTTGTGAGTGATTTCAGAAGTTATTATTTAGATGTTGCGAGTGACTTATAATTTTTGTTTGTATGGAGATTGGATTTATATTTAAATATAAGTGATTGTTGGTTTAGATGCTGGAAGATTTTTAAAAATGTTAAATTTGACTTACTAGGGTTCGTAGTGCCTTAGTTTGTAAGGCTCGTTGTTAAAATTTGATAAAAAATGAAAAACAAAAATCTGGGCACTGACACTTAGGGGCCGAAACCTAGCGTCTAGGTGCCAGAAACCTGAGAACAGGACTTGGTGCCTAAGCATCGGTTCAACTGAACTGTTAAATCTGGGTTAAGGCCCTGACTTTCGCCCAAACTGCCACCTTCTTCCTCCTGGTTTTTGCAAAATAGAGTTAGTGGCTTCCCTAGAGCTTCTCAAATCTTAGTTTTTGGGGAAATTTTTTGGCTTAAAAATTTCATATTTGAACTCCTCAAGGTAAGAGCTTCACTTTAATGCAAATTTTTTTTATTTTCACCATGGATTCTTGTCACATTGCTCATGTGCCAAATTTTTGGATTTTTTGGAAGAAATGAGTGATGAGTCCATGATAGAAAGATTCTTACCTTAGAAGAATGTTGTTGGGAGCTTAATAATATTATTTGGAATTTATGTAGAATTTTTCTTAAATTTTCATAAATTATGGATCCTAAAACTAAGAGGGGAAAAGGAAGACTATAGTTTGAATCTTTGAATTTTTCCAGTATAAATGCTCTGTACAGATATAATGATCTTCTCGCTAATAAAAAAGTTGATTCAAGAGAGATCTTTCTCCAATCCTAGTGGAGATGTCGAAACTTTAGTTATAACCTGACATTAGGAAAGTTTCTGTTACTTTACCGTTATAGTAATAATATATATTGTCTGAGAATTTTATGTCAATTTCCCTGAAGCCTCTGATGACCAGATTTATGTTTGAGGAAGAAGAGTGGAGTTTACACCTAAGTGCATCAATGCTCTGTACTAGTTGAATAATATTTTGAACTGTGATTCTTCCTCATTTGAGCCTACTGAATCTCAATTGGATGAGGTGATTGCATTTTTGATTGATGGGATAGGAGCTTTGAAAGTTAAGAATTATCATATGGTAAAACTTCTCTGCCTTAAAGTTAAATGCACCCTCCAAGGCATGTCACTGTTTTGTCACTGTTTTATTCTTGTACAACTTCTTCCTTCAAATCATCTTAAGCAAGTTACTGATACACCAAAACAAAATGTTGTTTTAAGTATACATTTTATATTTATTTTTGGTGATATTGCACTTCAAAGAAGGTTGTTTTCATGTTTTTATTGTAGGTATATCAATTTTAGTCATTTGAAGCAAAAGTAGAAAAAAGGACAAAATTTGGAGTCAAAACAGCAAATTTTGGGATTTTGGCACCTGATGCACCAGATTGGCACCTGATGCGCCTAATGCACCACAACTGGAGCCAGAAGCTCCATTTGACAGAGATTTAGGGCCTGTTTGGCGCAGCTGCAGATTCTCAGCTTTTCAGCTGCAGCTGAGCTGCACCTTGAAA
>NW_018165000.1:21963-22920 GCF_001263595.1 Phalaenopsis equestris | reverse complement strand
AGGCCACAATGACAAAGCACTCGTCGGGGGGTAGCAGACATCCTGGAAGTCATTTTTTCCTGAAAAACAATGCAGTATAAAACATAATTATTACCATATTAGGTAATGAAAAAGGCTATCATCAAAATTGAAATATATAAACCGAAATAAAAAACGCAAACCCCTTCACAAATTGTGTTTGCAGCAGATCTGAATCGAAGTAATCAGTCTCCAACTAATGAGACAGTAATCTCCTCACGAAGGGCTTTCATTTCACTCTCACCTTCTCCATCTTTCGTGCAAATTGAAGCATTGTCGTTCTCCTCTGTTGATAGAGATTGACCAATGCGGTATTCATAGGCTTCGACAGGTACTTCGTCATCATTGACCTCAACACGCTCGAAGTCAACATCAGCTCGAGTTGGATGCCGTCGAATATAGTTAGTGAGGGCCATAGTGGCTAACACTACCTGCACCTGTTTTGGAAATGGATAAGGTGGCATATCTCGTAGTATTACCCATTTCTTCTTCCAAACTCCAAAAGTCCTCTCAATGACGCCTCGTAAGGATGAATGTCTTCTATTAAAGACCTCTTTTCTGTTTCTCGTACGATTGCTGGCTCTCTGAAAATCTGGAAGATGATACCTTATGTCCGGATAGGGTTTAAGGTACCCCCTCTGCATTGGGTAGCCAGCATCGACCAAATAGTACTTCCCTGAAAAATTAAAAACTTTAGGGGAGCACACAAAAAATTAATCTACTCGTATTAGTAAGGTACTAACCCTGTGGTGAGTGAGGAAAATTGTACTCCAGATTTCTCGTTGCAATTTTGAAGATTCTACTATCATGTGCGCTGCCCTCCCATCCAGCCATTGCAAATGTGAAACACATGTTCAAATCACAAACGACCATTATATTTTGCGTTGTGCTCCCGGAACGGCCGATAAATGCAACTTTCTCGTTTTCCGGCACCCGCGC
>NW_018165000.1:1177-17914 GCF_001263595.1 Phalaenopsis equestris | reverse complement strand
GAAAATAGTAGATGGAATCAAAAACACAACTTCCTGATCGCTAGCAAGAGAAGAAGGGAATGATCAATCCCCCTCCTAACCGAACTCAACATCATTTGGAGGAAGAAGAGCAAGGTATCATGACATTCACAAGCCAACTCCACATCAATTCGACAGCTCATATGCACTGTCATGTATGCACTTCACACAACTAATTGCATTAACAACTACCACTACACATGAATCAACCACCACAACCACAACCTCCGACCAACCTTGAGCCGTCAGCCACCAAACAAGAATGCGTCAAAGGAGAAGGTAAAGAGAAGGCATAACCCTAGTGATGAACGAAAGGGATAAAGAACATCACAGTCGTCTTTTCCATTTGTTGAAGAAAAAATCGCCAAAGTAGGAAGGATAGGAGTAGAGAGAACATCACACTCGAAAAAATCGTAAAGAACCCTCAAATCTGCGATTACAAGAAGAAAAATGCTCGTTATACCTCAGATCTGTCGATCGCGGGGCAACGAAGCAAGAGGACGAAGGAGAGCCGCAAGGGAACTCGTTAGGGCTGCAGAGAAACGAAAGGGGTAAAGGTCGCACGCCGCGCTGCGCAGCAGAAGCCGAACCAAACAGCGCCTTAATGTTAGATGTGCCAGATTTGGCTTCTAAAGCGCCAAAACCCAAAACAACGCAGTCTAAAGCAAGTTGGTGCCTAAAATGCCAAAATTGGTGCCAAAATTGCCAGAGACAACTTTTTTGCGGATTAAGGCAGTTCGGGATGAATTTTGCATAAATTTAAAAGGGACACTTGTTCTAAACACCCCTTAGAGTGATTTAATGCATCTAGATACTTTGGAAGGTTCTCTTATAAAAAGTTATGTTTCTTGGATCATTGGACGTGTCTTTTGAATTCAAAAGGGTTGACTTTTAGAAAAAATTTTGGAAGGAATTTTGAATTTTTTTTGGTGGGAGGAAGCCTTTAATAAAAGAGAGGGAAGTCTAGGGCTAAAAAATAGAGTTTCTTTTGGTGTGAGGCATGTAAGGGCGCAAAAGAGAGAAGAGAAACTCAAGGACTTGGAGATTTCTTCAAGGATTGTAAGAGGAGAGAGAAAATGAGAGATTTATTCTTCATTACACTTCTAAGAGAGAATTGAAAGTGCTTATAAAGAGGGAAAGACTTGAAGAGAACTTCTACAGATTCTCTTAGGAAGGATTGTGAGATAAGTTGTCTTTTATTTCTTTTGTTTTATAAAATTGTTTTTACATATGAAATTCATGTTTTGTCATTTCCTTCTATATATTTATAATTTCAAGTTTTCTAAAAAATTTTCTCTCCAAAATTACAATAATCCAAATTAATTAATATATAAATATAGTAAATTATTTTTTATTAATTAAATAGATCATTGATAATAAAATTATTTTCAAATAAATAGGTCAAACCAAAATTTAAAATATAATATCTTAAACCACATTTAGACCTAATTAAACCTAGTTAATCCTTAACAACATTAGGTTTAACACAATAAACCCTAATTGGGTCTAAACCACATTTATACCTAAATGCCTCCACATAAATAGTCAGAGGACTATTTTGTCACTTTACTCATTTTTAATCTGTTATTAACACATTATCCCAGCCAATCCAGAGTTCTTCCCACTATATTAAGGCGGTGGTGGAGTTTTGACCACCAAAATATGGTTTCAATCAGTGCCCATTTACTTTAAACATCCTTTTAGTCTTAGGATCTTAATTATTAGCAGCTCCATAGGGATAGACTTTTACAACTTTGAATGGCCCTTTCCACCTAGACTTCAGTTTTCTAGGAAATAATTTCAATCTTGTATTGTATAATAAAAATTCCTGTCTAGATTCAAATTCCTTTTTTATTATCTTTCGATCATGTCATTCTCTCATTCTTTCCTTATAAATCTGAGCATTATCGTAAGATTCATTCTTAATTTCTTCAATCTCATTCAATTTCAATAATCTTTTCTCACTAGCATCTTTTAAATTGAAATCAAACTCCTTAATAGCCCAATAAGCTTTATGCTCCAATTCTACTGGTAAATGATAAGTCTTCACAAAAATTAATTTATACGAGGACATTCTTATTAATCCAAACTGATTATTTTGTGCTATTTGGATAATAGTGACATTCTCCTTACTACACTCATTGTTCTATGTTTGGGCATCAAACCACCTCATGCATTCGCCTGGAACCTCAACTCAAAAATACCCAGAATGTTAGGCAATCTAATAATATTGTTAACAATTTAATTGTTGATCCGTAGAATGCTCCACCTAGTGCTAAAAATGGGAATGATTTAGTTGAAAATTTTAACACTAATGCTACTTCTAATTTGCAGCCTTTGGTTTCAAGAACTATTAATAATAGTATTGAGGCCTTACCTTAACAATTGAATATTAATGATGGGCATCAAGGAGCTGAAGTCACACAACTGTGTAATGTTGCTACACCTAAACATATGTAGACTAATGACAATATGGAGTTAGTTGAAAATTCTAATTTTCATAATGCTAATGTCCATCATGAGAAGGAAGGAAAGTGCAAGAGATAGTTCCTTGCAGTGAAGGAAGAATAAAAAGAAGAAGATTGTTCTCCCTTGGCTTATTTTTGGTGGCTTGTGGTAGAAGAGAAATTAAGTTGATTTCTCTTGTAAGTTTATCTTCTTCGGTGTATCTCAGTGTAGAGAGAGAAGAAAAGAGATAGTTACATCTCTAATAAAAAAAATCATTACCATTAACCAAATCAAAACTAATGTAGCCATTCAAACATTTAGTCCCTTGGCATACTAGAACATAGATTTTGTGTGTAAATGAATATAAGTTTTATTAGATCTACTCTTATAAGTAATAATATGCTTATCTCTTTTCTTAACTAAAGTATTAGAAATAATAAAATCACACGCTAAAGCAAAATCTAAAATGATTCTATATTCTTCATTAATCGCACCAAAATCATAGCCACCACAAATATTTCTAAAATCTTCCGCCACTCTAGCAACATGTCTATTTAAATCCCCTCCAACAAAAATTCTTTCTTCAAGAATTATCATTTATATTAATTTTTCTCTATCATTCCAAATATTTTTTTGAACTTATATCTAAACTTACTTTATCCTTCTCCTTACTTTGAAATATGATTTTGTAATGAATTGATTTTGTTTTATACGGTTTTAAATGTCAATAATTTTTTATGATTTGAACTCCGATCTTCATTTACTTTTCGATCTGGCCAATTGAATTGTTAAATTGAGTTGAGAAACATATGTTCAGAAAGGGCTATGATTTATACAACATAGGGAGAATTACATTTGATTTCATGGGGGAGGATGTCATCCATGGAGTTAAGTGTAAATAAATAGAGAAATATACATTGTTGGATGCAGAATTGGAGATTTTAATGTGTCAGATTAAAATCCCCAATTTGATCTAGTTGATTGAAAACTAATGCGAGATTGTTAGCCCTAAGGTGAGGGAGTAGTGAGAGCTCTAGAGTGGCTGTCGGTATCCTCCCAGCCTAACCATAGATTTAGGGACCAAACTCTAGATTAGTCAATGTTCTTTATGTACTCAGAAAAGGGTAAAGAATAGGATTGCTTCTATTTGACACAAAAAATTTTTATAAATATTTTCAAATGATTTTAATTTCTTCACAATCCATATAACATTTTATCTAGCATTCACTCTACTAATTTATATTTGAATTTTACACTTCACTTTTGTAGTTTAAAATTGTAGTTTACATTATAATCTTAAGAAATTACTTATAAGCATTTCCAACTTCCCCTTGGGATCGATATCTAAGACTCCATTAGAGCCCTTTATTACTTGAGCAATATGTATACTTGTATTATTTTTAGGGAATTTTGCCAATTAAAGATTTTTAAAAGTCAAACTATTTTCACTAAAGTTTTTTTGTTGGGATTAAATTGCATATTTACTATATATTTGTAAAATTAACACACTAAATCCACCCGCATCAAGTTTTTGGCACCGTTGTCGGGGATGTAACGGAAAATAGTAGTAAGTTATATCGGGGATTTAAGTTGACATAAAACACGCAAAAAAATCATACACACCAGAGACGCATCAAGTTTTTGGCGCCGTTATCGGGGAAGTAATGAAAAGTAGTAGTAAGTTATTTTATAATCTAAATTATTTTTATTAAAAAAAAAACTAAAAAAAATAAGTGTTTGTAGTTTAGTTTGAATATTTTCATATTTTAGTGTGTTTGCTTATTTTAATTACTTATTATGTATATTTATGCGTAGTGTAAGATTTGAAGATTTAGTGCCTTACGATTCTGAGTTGGAAAGAACTATTAGAAAAATTTGTCAATAACAAAAAGAGATAAATTATTTTAGCAAACGGGCTTCCAACTTGAGTAAATGAAAATGAACATCATCAACAATCTTTAAGAGATTATGTTAACCCTACAGTAGATGAAATTCATTTGAGTATACAAAACCCTGTTATAGCTGCCAATTCATTTGAGCTTAAACTTGTTATTATCCAAATGATACAAAATAATCAGTTTAGGGGAATACCAACTGATGATCCTAATTTTCACCTTGCTAGTTTTCTAGATAGAGTAAGAGAGGTAATATCTAGTTTTCAGAGTAATTTACACCTAATTTACACCTCGCTAGTTTACTATGTAGTTTTCTAAATAGTGAGAGAGAGAGCAATTGAGAGAGTGTACGAGAGTGATAAGGAGCGAGAGAGGAGAAAGTAGATAGAGTAAGAGAGATAATAAGAGAGAGAGAGAATGAGATAGAGATAGAACAAATGAGAGGTAAATAGAGAGGGAGGGAAGGAGAGTGAGACACAAAGAGAGGGAGTGTGGGAGAGAGGGAGGGGAAGAAAGTGGAGAGAGTAAGAGCAAATGAGAGAGAGAGGACTAATAGAGAGAAGAGTAAGAGAGAGATAATAAGAGAGAAGGAGAGAAAGTGAGATTGATAAAGTGCATAAGCGAGTGAGAGAGACACGGAGAGGGAGGTGGAGAGATGAAGGGAGATAGTTAGAATGAGGGAGAAAAAGGGAGAGAAATATACAGAATGGTAGGGGAGAGATGAGGAGAGAGTGAGGGATAGAGAGAATAAGATAAGTATGGAGAGAGAGAAAAGAGAGGGAGCGTTAAAGAGGGAGAAAGAGAGTGGGGGAAGAGAGAGAGTGTGAGCAAGAGAGATTGAGGGAGGGAGAGAGAGCATGTGTGAGCGAGAAGGGAAGAGAGAGAGATAAAAATATGGAGGGAGAGAGAGAGAGATTGTGTGTGAGTGAGGGAGAAAGAGGTATAGAGTGGCTAAGGAGGGGGGGGGGGAGGGGAGAGATAGGTAGAGAGCACAAGAGAGGGGGTGGGAGAGATGAGAGAGAGAGCGAGAGAGAGTGGGTAGAGTAAGTGAGAGAGAGAGAGAGCAAGAAATGGAGTAAAAGTAAAGTAGAAAGAAAGAAGGGATAAGTGAGAGGGAGAGAGAATAACAATAAGGTGAGAGAGAGAGAGAGAGCTAGGAAGAGGGCGATAAGAAGGGGAGAGGGAGAGGAGAGGGTGAGGGATAAAGAGAGTGGGGATGGTGGTAAGGAGAGATAGAGAACTGAGACTGAGAGAGGGATAGAGGGAGATAGAGAGAGTGAGAAAGTGATGGAGATATGGAGAGAGAGTTAGAGAAGAGAGATAAGAGAGGGCGGGAGAAGTGAAATGAAAGAGAGGGAGGGAGAGACAAAGAAAGGTGTAGTAGAAGAAAAAGAGAGAAGATAAAAAAAAGTAGAGGGAGGAATAGAGAGGGAAATAGAGTGAGGAAGGGAGATAGAGAGGGAGAGAAAGAGGGATATGGGGAGGGAGCTTTTGAGGGTTGGAATGAGGGAGAAAAATAAAGAGATAGAGAGTGAGAGATAGAGAGAGAAAGAAGATAGAGTGAGAGAGAGGGAGAAAAAGAGTGATGGACAATGAATAGATTCAAATAATGAGAGAGAATAAGTGATAGGGAGAAAGAGATGGAGAGGAGCAAGTGTATGAAAAAGACAACGAGAGAGAGAGGGGTGTGATAGAAAGAGAGATTGAGTACAACGATATATAGAAAGATACCCAAGAGTGATGGGGAGAAAAGATTGAGACCAAGAGGAAGAGGGAGAGAGAGGGAGAGGCAGAGAAATAAGTGAGAAAAAAGAGGAGAGTAAGAGAAAATGGGGGAGAGAGAGATGGAGGGATGGAGTGGGAGTGTGAGAATGAGAGGGAGAAAGAGAGAGGAATTGAGAAAATAGAGAGAAGTGGGAGAAAGTGGAGGGAGAAAGAGAATAGAGATAGTCAAGAAAAGACTGATCTCACTAGTGTGAGAAATAAATAGAAAGATGGAGGAAGAAGAGAAAGATATATAGAGAGAGAAAGAGCAAGAGAGTGAGGGAGAGAGAGTGAGAGAGGGTGAGAAAGGATGTTGGGAGGGAGAGAGGAGAGAGTGAGAAGGAATAAAGAGGAAGAGTAAGAGACAGGAAGAGAGAGGGACAAAGAAAGGGATTGAGAGCAAGATAGGCTAAAAGAGCATGAGAGGGACAAAAGATAGAGCAGGATAAAGAGAAGGGGAAGAGGGACAGAGTTGGGTGAAGAAGTAGGAGGGATTGAGGAAGGGGAGAGAATAAAGAGAGAGAGAGAGAGAGAGAGAGAGGGAACAAGTGAGGAAGCAACAGAAAGAGAGAAGAAAGGAATGAGGGAGAAATATATGTGTCTATATATATATATGCAACTCTTGGCTCCCTATGCATTAATAGAAAAAAGGTGTTACAAAATAGGGAGGGAAAGTGGATCCCCATCTAAAAGCAAAAGAAATACCTTAAGATCCTAGGAGATTCACTTACCACATTACAACTCCACACAAAAGAAAACATAAAGGTATAGCATACCCAAAAAATATATGTGAACCCAAAAAAGCAAACTAGAAAGAAAAGTATACCCAAAAAGCATGTACACAAAAAGCCCGCATTGACGCCCAACAAAAAGTAAAGAGTAGAGCATCCATCATACAATCTAAGGTGTAGAATCCCAAGCAAATGAAATCCAAAAATTTAGGTAATATAGGCCATGTGCAAAAATATCATAATATATATATATATATATATAAGCAGAAACGTAGGCCACAGAGAAAAAGAAACCAACAGTACTATAAGATCAAAAAATGGCTGATGACCGAAACAAGCTCCTGCAGTGGCAGTAATGCATAACCCCGTAAAAAATGCATAAAAAAATAGGCCATGTGCAACATGTGATAGCAGATAATCTTAAACCAAAGCCAAAAAACATCCAGAAGTGAAATATCAACAATTACCCAAAATAAAAACATAAGGATTATCTTCTAATGTAAGGAACATCAAGCAAATCACCATTTAACATCATCTGTAATGGAGGTGGGGGCACGATACCCACCAAAACCCTTTCCAGTCCATTATTAGCAAGCCAATCAGTAGGGGAATTACATTCTCTATATATGTAATGCATCTGGATGACCAAATTATGCCTTTTGACGAACTCCTGAATCATATTAAGCACACAAAGAGCATTCCAAGTAGGAGGAATGGTCGTATTAAACATGTTGACAATTGTTATGGAATCAAACTCAATATAAATAGTATAGAAGTGAAACATAACCGCAATCTGTATAGCATGCCAAATGGCAAAGCCCTCAGTCTCTAAAGGTGTGGATGCACTAACGGGTGAGGCAAAATAACAAAGGCATATGCACAAGGATTTTTGAAAAATACCACACACACCAGAACCATTTAAATTCTAGCTTCCATCCACATTCAGCTTGACCCAACCAACGGAGGGGGGTTGCCACCTAATAAAGGAGGCCATCCTACCCCATGGTGGAGGGTTTTGATGAACCAAAAAATTTTGAGAAGCTTTAAGATAGTAAGCAATAATATAAGAAAGATGCAAGATCAGGGGGATGATGTAAAAGCAGGTGTAGGAGGGGTAGATTCAAACTTATGTGCATTTCTTGCAGACCAAAGAAACCACAAGATAATAAGTGGAAACGAGTCTAGCTTCCCATCATATAAAGGCGCATTCTTCCAAGCACAATAATACTTGTCCAAATCTAAAATATTATTATCATTTGTAATCAAAGTTATATCGAAGTAAAGCCCAACAAAACACTGAACATCACGAGCAAATTGGCATAGAAAGAAAATATGTGAGGCAGAGTCCTATTCACAATTACAAATATAACATTACGAAGCCATACACAAGCCTTTTAGCTTCAAAATATCATCAAGAGGCAATATCAATAAAAAGTATCTCCAAAAGAAAAAAGATATAGAGGGGGATGTGCAAGCATTCCAGAGATTAGTAGTCCAGCAACAAGGAGTAAAATGATGTAGTTTTTGGTATAAAAGTTTGATAATAGAAGCTTGGGAAGTGGACTTCCACATAGGAGTGTCCATTTTAGTTGGGGAGAGAGGTATTTTAAGGACACATCCCATGTTATCCCCCACTAAATCCCTAAGCTTATGAGCATCTCATGATCCATCACGCCAGCAATCAAAAACAATTATCATGTCCTCTTGAGATAAATGAGGAAAATTAGAGAAATCAACAGCTCCCCAATGATCATACCAAAAGGATAAATTTCCAATGCCAACATCCCAGTAAATTAATTTTTGAGCAACAGAATGAATTTTAATCAAAGCTTTCCAAAGTTTAGAATTGCCAATTTTCCATTCAACATTCGTAGGATGGGGTTGCGTGCAGTATTTTTGATGAAGAAAACGAGCCCAAAGTGAGGTGCCCATATGGAATTTAAACCAAAGTTTACACATATTAATTTCAGTGATATGATTAAGATTCTTAAATCATATGCCACCAACACTGTTAAGTTTACAAACCTTATCCCAAATAGTCCAAATTTTTCTGCGAGTGCTTCCAGCCCATAAGAATTTATTAAAGAACCTCTCAAGATTACATTAAGTGCTTTTTTGAGATGTAAAACTTGCATAGCATATAAAGGGATGGTATGGAGGACACTCTTAAAAAAAGTAAGCCTGCCTCCGTTAGAGAGAAAATTATTCCTCCAATCATTAATCTTCGCTTTAATTTTATCCACCACTTCATCCATCTGCGTTTGTCTCCTTCTGCCCCTTAAAATGGTAAATCCCAAATCTTTGAGAGGAAGGGAGGCAACCTGACAAGAAGTGTTAGAAGTAGCCCGATTGGTGAGAGTAGTACAAACATGTCTGCTGAAAAAAACTGACATTTGGAATTGTTTAACGTTAACCTAGAAAACAAAAGAAAGATGGAGAGTGTGGGAGTGGGGGTGGATTGAGTGAGAGTGAGGGAGTGAGAGTGCAAGATAGGGGGTGTTGGGGAGGGGAGAAAGTGAATAGAGATTAAGGCAGGGAAGAAAAAAGTGCAAGAAAAATAGAATTAGTGAGATAAGAATGGAATGGGTAGAGAGCGAGAGAGTGATAAGAATTTATTGAGGTGAGGGAGAGATAAGTAGAGAAAGGTAAGTAAATGAAAGAGTGCGAGGTTGTGATAAGATGAGAATAGAAAGAGAGGGACAGATTGAGAAGAAGAGCATGAGATGATTAAGCTAGGGAAAAAAGAAAGAGAGAAAGAAAGACATGAAGTTAAATAAAGAAGACAGATAAAGTGAGAGAGAACAAGATGAAGGGAGGGAGGGAGGGAGAGAGTAGGTGAAAGAGAGGAAAGAGATGAGAGAGAGAAGATTGAGATAGAGAAGGAGAAAGGATGGGATAAAGAGAGCGAGATAGAGTTAATGAGAGAGAAAGAGAGAATGGAAAAGAGAAAGAAGAGAGGGAGGGAGAGAATAAAGAGAGTGAGATAATAGAGAGAGTAAGCTAGAATGAGAAAGAGATAAAAAGAGAGAGATAAAAGAGGAGATACTAGAGAGCGAGAGAGAGGGGGAGAGGGAGTGAGGGAGAGAGATTAGAGAAATAGATGGAGAGGGACAGTTAGAGTGATATTGCATGAGAGAGAGATAAAGAAAGAAAGTTATATAATAAGAGAGAGACCATGAGGGATCGAAGGTCGGAGAAGGAGAGAGGAGAGAGTAAGAGAGAGGGGGAGGGAGAGTGACAGAGAGCTAGGGAAAGTAGGAAGAGAGAGAGCATGAATGTACTTGAGAGGGAGAAAGAAAAAATGAGAGAGAGTAAGGCAGCAAAGCATAGATATGAGAAGACAGATTGCAAGAGAAACAGAGGGTAAGAAAGGGAATAGATAGAAAGAGAGTAAGAGAGAGACAAGGAGTGAGAGGGAGGATGGGCAAGAGAGAGAGAGACGGAAAGAGGATGGAAACAAGAGTAAGTGAGAGGGAAGAGAGAAAGGAGTGAAAGAGAGTAACAGAGGGAAGTGACAGAATAAAAAGCATTAGAAATTGAATGAGAGAGAGGGGGAGAGAGAGGGCAAGAGAAAGGGTGGCAAAGATAGACGAGAGGGAGAAGGAATGAGAGAGTGAAAGTAGAGCAAGAGAAACATAAAGGGGATGAAGAGTAAGGTAGGTTTAAAGACAAATAGAGAAGAAACAAGAGAGAGTAAGAGAAGAAAGAGAGATAGATAAAAAGAGAATGAGATAGAGATGAAGAGCATGTAAGAGAGAGAGAGAGATCTAAAGAGAGGGGAGGGAGTGGGTAAGGAGCAAGAGAGTTAGAGACAGGTAGGGAAGTAGGGTGGAAAGGATGGAAGAGAGGGAGTGGGAGGAGAGTAGAAATGGGTGGAAGAGATAGGGATAGAAATGAAAGAGAGATAAAAGAGATATAAAGAGGATGAAATAGAGAGGCAATAGAAGGGAGAGAGATTGAGAGTGTGAGAGAGTGTGGGAGATGGAGAGATTAGAATGAGTGAGAAGGGGTGAGAGCAAGAAATGAGTGGAAGGACATGAGAGTGTGTGTGAGAGGGATGGAGGGAGGTGGAAGATAAGGAGAGAGATAGAAAGATTGAAGAGACATAGAGTGAGAGAGGAGGGAGGGAGAGGGAGTGGGAGAGATAGATATAATGAAAAGATAGAGTAAGAAGATAGAGAAGGATATATAAAAGAGAGGAGATAAAAAAAGAAAGACTTAATGAGAGGGGATGAGGTCAGAGATAAAGAGAGAGATGAGTGAGGGAGGAGAGAGGAGTGAGGGGAAGAGTGAAAGAGACAAGAGAGGAAAAGAAAGATGAGTGAAAAGAGAGAAAAAGGAAGGAATATATGAAAGTGAGGAGGTTATTTAAGATGAAAAGAAAGAGGGATGATTTGCAGGAATAATGGAAGACATAAATGAGTGAAAGGTAGTGAGAGGGAGAGAGGAAGAGAGAGAAAGGAGATGAAGGGAGAGAGGGAGGGATGGAGAGAGAGAAGGAGAAAGAAAAGGTGAGTAAGAAAGAGAGTTTGGGAAATTGAGAGAGAGTTAGTGAAACAAAGAGAGAGAGAGACAAGAGAGCACAAGTAAAGAGAATGAAGGCAAAGAGAGAAATGAGAGACAGATAAAAAGGAAGATTGAGATGAGAGAGATCATGAGAGAGAAAGAGAGAGAGTGAGAAAAGAGAGAGGGAGTGACATTAAAAATGAGTAAGAGAGCATAACATAGAAGAGAGTACTAGAGGAATAATATAAGGGAGAGGGACATAAGACTAAGCAGGATAGAGAGATAGAACAGTGTGAAAGAGTCAAGGAATGATAAAAGAGAGATACAGAGAAATGGGGAGAGAAGTGGACATTAAAAAAGAGCAAGAGAAGGAGAGAGAAGAATGAAGAGTAAGTGATAGTGAGAGACAATGAGAGATGGATTAAGAGAGACAAAGGAAAAAAAAAAAGATAGAGTAAAAGAGAATGAGAGAGAGAGAAAGAGAGAGAGAAAGTGCAAGGATAAAGATAGAATGAACAAAAGAGGAATTGAGAGATGGAGAGAGAGAGAGAGAGAGAGAGAGAGGAAGAATATAGTGAGGGAGGTAGGGAGGGAGGGATAAATAGAAACTGAGAGATAGTGGAAAAAGAGGAGGGAGAGAGAAAGCAAGAGGGAGGGTAGGAGAAAAAGGGACAGAGATAAAGAATAGAAAGAAAAAAGGGCAGAAAGATCAAAAGAGAGAACAATAGAGTGGATGAGAGGGAGTGTGCATAGGAGCTAGAGAGTGGATACAGAAAGAGTGAGAATGGTTAGAAAGATAGGAGGAAAAGTGAGAGAGAGAGAGGGAAGGAGAAAAGTGAGAGTGTCCTCCCTGCCTCTGTCCTTAACTCACTTGATTGTCTCTCTTCTCTCTTGACTCCTATATGTGTTGACCTCACTTTTGGTTGAGGTCTAGAAATTTCTTTAGTAGCCTAGGTCTAGCCATAGGACTTTCCTACTAACTAGTCTTAGAAAACTACAAAAGGTAGCCTCACCATTAGAAACTCAAAACGCTTCTCTTTACTAAAGAGGAGGGAGAGAAGAAGAGGATTGGTGAGAGAGGTAGAAAGAGAAGGGAGGGATAGTGAGTAATAGAGAGGGGGAGGGAGTGCAAATAGAGAGAAGAGAAGGAGATCAAGAGTGATAGAGAGTGGGAGGAGTGGAAGAGAAAGACAAAACAATTAAGGGAGAGAGAAAGAGAGCAAGCAAGAGAGGGAGGAGCAAGCGAGGGAAGGAGAGCAAGAGGAGTAAGAGATAACAATAGGGAAGTGAGGGTGAGAGAATGGTATGGAGAATAAGAAAGGGGGAGATAGGAAGACCAAGAGAGAGAGAGTGAGAATAAGAAAGATATGAGCAAAATAAAGAGATTGACAGAGAGAGGAAAGATATCTAGAGAAGAGAAAGTAAGTGAGAGTGAGAGAGAGAGGGGAAGGAAGAGCGAGGGATAGAAAATGATGAAGAGAGAAATAGTAAGATTGAGTGATAGAGAGAGAAAGAGTGAGGGAGATAGAGTGAGAGCAAGAAAGAGAGTTAAAAGGACATAGTAACTGCAATAGAGAGTGAGAGAAGAACTTGAGAGTGGTAGGAGTGATAAAAAGAGAAGAAGAGAGAGGGAGTGATAGAGAGAGAAAGAGTGAGGGAGGAAGGGCGAGAGAGATTGAGTGAGAGATAAAACAAGAGGGTGTGAGGGATATAGAACGATAGAATGAGAGTGAGACTAAGAGGGAGAGCGAGGGAGAAAGATGAAGAGAGAAAAGAGATAGAGTACGAGAGAAGGAAAGGAGAGAAGGAGGGAGAGAGAAAGAGAGAGCAACAACTAGGAAGATAGAGGGAGAGTAAGAGAGAGGGAGATAGAGATAGAGATGAAGAGGGAGAGAGGAGGCCTAACAACAGTAGAGAGATAAAGTGGGAGTGCGAATGGGAGTGATAAAGAATGATAATTCTCCCTATCTCCTTTACACTTTCTTGCTCTCCTTTCTTTTTTGCTTTTTCTCTTTCTATCTTTTGCTCCCTCGTTCACGCCCACACACTCTGACCCTATGTGTCTCTCCCTCCCATCTTCTCTAGCTGTCACTCTCATTGTGTGTTTCTCTTTCTCTTTCTCTCTTGCTCTCTCTTTTCTCTCGCTCCCTCTTCCTAACTCATTTCTCTCTATCACTCTCTCTCTCTTCTACTCTCATTCTAAGTCACCCTCCCACACTCTCACATTTTCTTCCTCACTCTATCCTTCTATATTTTTTTTTTCAATGTCTAGATCTTTGTCGCTCTTTCCGAATCCCCTTCTCCCCATCTCTCTTACACTTTCTTGCTCCTCTCTCTTCTGCTTTTTTTCTTTCAATCTTTTGCTCCCTCGCTCACGCCCACACACTCTCACCCTATGTGTCTCTCCCTCCCATCTTCTTTAGCTGTCACTCTCATTGTGTGTGTCTCTCTCACACAATATTTCCTTCCCTTTCCTCATATCCCTCTAACTCTCCCGCTCTCTCTCTGTCTCTCTTTACCTACTCACTCTCTCTCACTTTCATGCTCACTTTCTCTTGCTCACACAATCTCTGCACTCCCTCACTCACTCTCTCTTTCTCTTTCTCTCTCCCTCTCTCTTGTAGATTCTATCTCACTCTCCCTTTGCAGATTTTCTTCTCTCTTGTCTCTTTCTCACTCTTTCTCACTATTCTCTATCTTACCCTCTCTTTCCAATTCTTTCTCTCACTTCAAATATCTCTCACAATTACTCTTATGCTCTCTCTTACTTTCTCTCCTTCTTGCTCTCTCACTATTCTCTCTCTCTTTATCTCACTATCTCTCTCCCTCTTCATAACTTTCTCTTAATTTCTTTTACTATCACACCAATTTTCTTGGCTCCTCTTTCTCTCGCCTTTCTCCCACCTCTGTATTGCACTCTTACCCTTTCACTCACTCTTACTTTATCTCTTGCTCTTGCTCTCTCCCCTCTAGCTCTCTCACTTGCTCTTCTCCCTCACTGTCTCAACATCTCTCGCAGTTTATCTCTCTCCCTTCTCTCTCTACCCTCCACTCTCTAGCTCCAATCCTCTCCCTCTCTCCCCCTTACTCTCTCTCCACTACTTATTCTCTCACTTTCTCAAAAGCTCTATCTCGCTTTCTCCCCCCTCATTCTCTCTCTATCTTTCTCACTTTCTCTTCTTTATTTTCTATGTCTCATTTGCTTACTCTATCTTTTCTCTCATCTTTATCTCTCTCTTAACCAATTCCTTATCTCTCTCGCTCTTCACTTTCTCTCTGCACCCTCCTCTCATCCTCTAACTCTTTGTCTCTCCATCCCACTCTCTCTCTCCTCCTGCTCCATCTCAATTTTGCTCTCTCTCAATATCTCTTTATCTCTCTGCCTCCAAATTCGATGTTTGCTCGATTTCTCGTGCTATTTATACCTCTTTATTCCGATCTCACTAATTTTTTCCATCCCTATTCTCTCACTTCTCTATCTCTATTCTCTCTCTTACCCTTTCATGCCCTCTCCCTCACTCTCTCGATCACTCCCTTCCTCCCTCACTATCCCTCTCTCGCTCTCTCACTTCTTTTGCTCTCTCTATTGCCTCGCTCTCCCTCTATCCCCCTTCCATTCCATATATTTCTCTCCATATATCTCACCTAACATCTCTCACTCTCCCTCCTTCCTTTCCTCTCTCTATTGCTTCCTCACTTATCTCTCTCCCTTCCACTATCTCTCCCACTCCTGTTTCCCTACTCTCTCCCTCTCCACCTTCTCCTTATGCCGCTCCCTCATTTGTCCCTCTCACCTTATACATTTCTCTTACTCTCTTGTTTATCTCATTCTCTCTTACCCTATCTTGTACTCAATCACTTTCTCTCTTTCTCCCTCTCATGGCTTATCTTGCTCTCAATCCCTTTCTCTCTCTCTCTCTCTCTCTCTCACAATTAGAACTTTCCATTTATTTCTTCTCACTGTCTCTCCTCTCCCTCCCACTATCCCTTTCTCACCCTCTCTCACTCTCGCTCCCTCATCCTTTGCTCTTTCTCCTTATATCTTTCTCTTTCCCTTTCCCTCCATATCTCTCTATTTATTTCTCACTCTCATGAGATCTCACTTTTTCTTTACTCTCTCTATTTTTTGGCTTCTTCCTCTTTCTCCTACTCACTCTCCCCAATCTCACACTCCTTCTCCATCCTCCCTCTCTCTTCAACTTTTTCTCCCTTTCTCTCACTCTCTTTTTTTTCTCACTTAAACCTCTGTTCCATATCTTTTCTCGGTTCTCTTTATCTTTTTCGTACTTTCTTCTCGTTCTCTCTTTTTGTCTTAATCTCCTCCCTCACACTTCTTTGTCATATTTCTCACTCTCTATCTCCATCCCTCCCTCTCTCCCTTCCCCTTCCTCTCTCTCTTTCTCTCACATTATCTTTTTTTACTCTCTCTACTCTCTAAATATTCTTTTGCTTCTCTTTCTTTTCTAGCTCCCTTTATTTCTCTAAGCTCTTACTCTCACTCTTCATGCTTTCTCTCCCTCTCTCTTTTAGTCTATTTTGCTTCTCTTCTACTTTCTCTTTTGGCCTCTTTTCTCTCACTCTCACTATTTCTATAAATCTCTTACCCTCACTCTTCTTTTTCTCTCTCTTTATTTTTCTCAATCTCACCCTCTCTCTCTCCCTCTCTCTCCCTCCCTTTATCTCTGTCACTATATCTACCTTCTCTCTATTATTCCCCCTCTCACTTTATCTCTCTCGCATTCTCCATCATTTGCACTCTCACTCTCTCTTTAAATCCATCCCTTTCTCTCTCTCACTTTCACCATTCCTCTCTCGCACTTTATCTTTTGTACTCTCTCTCTTTCACTCCATCCCTAACCTCTCCCACTTTGTGTCCATTTCTCTCTATCTCCTCTCCTTCAACCTCTCACCGGCTGGCTCTCTCTTCCTCACTATTGCCCTCTATCTCTCCCCTTTTCTTTTGCTCTGTCTATCTCTCTTATTTTCTTTCTCTCTCACTTTCTCTCCTCCTCCCTCCCTCTCTCTCTCTCTCTCTCCTACCCTCCTTTCCTTCTTTCTTTCTAACTTCGTCACTTTAGTCCATTCTCTCCATACATATCCCTCTCCCTCCCTTGTTTCCTCACTCTACCTATATCTTTCTTTCTCTCTCTCTCTCCTTATCTTCGTCCCTCTTTCCCCTTTTCCTCCTTCGCTCTCTCTACCTCTTTATCCCTCTCTCTCTCCTTATCTCTCTTATATCTATTCTCTCTTGCTCTATCTTTCTCTCTCTCTTCCAGTCACTTTGTCAAGCTTTCTACCTCTACCCTGCCTCTCCCTCTCTCTTACTCTCTCTCTTGGTCTCTCTCTTCTCCTCATCACTCTTGGGTATCTCTCTA
>NW_018165000.1:0-1046 GCF_001263595.1 Phalaenopsis equestris | reverse complement strand
TCTCCCCTATCCCTCTCTAACACTCTCTTACTCTCTATCACTCTCTTATTGTCCCTCTCACTCTATATTCTTTCTCTCTCACTCTCTATCTCCCTATATCTCTCCTCACTCCCTGATCTACCACAACACATCCTTCCTTAGCTTTAAAACAACAAAGCCATAGGAATTTGAGGTTGTTTGCCTAGTGAAATTGAAGCCAAATAATAGGATAGCTTGGGAAGTCACCAAAGTTCTCCTTCGGATCCGTGACAACCTCTAGTGTTTCCTCTTTTTAAAACGTCCTTCTGAAGTGGGCAACAAGATTTCAATTCCGATGACCGACGGCTTCTTACGGGCAAACCCCACAATAAAAATAGTGCCGACAATAAGTATCTATTCTCTCTCTCTCTCGTCTTGCTCAATCTTCTCTTTATATATATCTCTCTCCCACTCTCCTTCCCTCCCTCCCTCCCTCCCTCTGTCGATGTATCTCTCTTCTCACTTATGCTCTCTCTCACTCTTTCTCTATCTCCCAAATACTTTACTCTGTGTTTCTCTCACTGTCCTCTTACATCTCACTTTCTCTTATAGCTTCTCTGTCCTCTATTTCTTCTCATTCTCACTTCCTCTCTGTCACACCCACTCTCTCCATCCCTCATGTTCACTCTATCTATCTTCTATCTCCCACTTTATCTCACTTGTACTATCCATCTCTTGAAATCTCTCCCTTTGTCTCTCTCCCTCCCTCTATACATCTTTCTTTCTCTGTCTCCCTCAATCTCTCTCTCTCTCTTCATCTCATCCTATCTCTTCTCTCTACCACTCTCTCACTCTCTTCTCACTATAACTCTTTATATCTTGCTCTTCTATGTCTTTCTTTCTCACTCTCTTCTCTCTCGCCCTCCTCTCTCTCTAACTCCTACCCTCCCTTTCTTTCGTTCTCTCTTTATCTCACTCACTCACTCTTACCCTGTCCCTTACCCTCCCTTCCTTGTTTACTCACTAGATCTCCCTCTCACTCAGTCTTTCAGTCTATCGCTCTCTTTCTTTCTCTCCATCTTGAATAC
>NW_018164999.1:16404-32411 GCF_001263595.1 Phalaenopsis equestris | reverse complement strand
TTATTTGGTGCGGTGGCGTTTTGAAAACGCATTTGATCTGTTTGAGTAAACTACGTTTTGACAGCTTATGCGTTTTGAAAACGCTGAAAACAACGTTTTCACACCGCACCTATTATTTTCACACCGCACATATTTATGTCTGGTGGCAGCTTTCTAGTAACGGTTTGACTTTTCTAAAAAAATAAAAATTTGTAATAGCCACCGCACCTAGCTTATCAACAGATTATTTTTAATCATCTTATCAGCAGACTATTCAATAAGTTGCAGCAGCCCCAAACATACCCTTAGTCATATTCGACGAAGTTATTCTAGTAAGCTTCAACGCATAATTCTAAAAAATATCATAAAATATAAAATGATTCGTCCATATTCTTTAACAAAAAATTGCTCAGGATTGTTTTCATTTTAATCGGCCTTACTTGTTTTTTAAACCACCCTCACAGTTATATTTGTGCATCTGTTTTATTGGTGCTTTTAAGAAATTTTCAAAATTACTTTTTTCAATTGTGTTGTTAGAAAAAATATTGCATCACGTGCGGAATTCAATGAAATTACATCACGTAGAGATAATAGAAAAAAAATCGATCCGGTAATACCAGGGAATATTCCTCTCGTGTTATTCCATGTTATTCTATGTTATTATATGTTATTCAGATGTTATTGTATTATGAGAATATTTTCGATGTTATAATAACACAATAACATATTAATAACACTTGAATAACACACAGTAACACCTGAATAACACGCACAATAACACCTGAATAACACAGGAGGAATATTTTCTCGGACATATTTTATTTTTTTTTCTATGTGACGTATATTTATTAGACTTCGCACGTAACTCTACTTGCGGAGTCTTGATGTAATATTTTCTCGTGTGGTAATTAACGGAAAACCTATTTTTTGATAATAAAAAAAAAATTATAATGATTTAATTTATTCTACAGCAGGCTCGCAAGTATTTTTTCACGAAACAGATCCTAATTTTGATTATTAAAAAAGAAAAACATATCTGCTAACAACACGGAAGAAACAACTCCGAAATAGGAAGCATCTGTTAAATCCCCGACGCCTCCCCGCCCTTCTCTCTCCTTCAATCCCTCCTCCCATTCCTCCCCCATTTGCATATTTCTACCATCTCAGCCCTCCCCCATCTCGATCTCATCCACCAGCACCGAAACCCTCTCCCCAGCTCTTCCCAAATCAAGCCAGGATCGAGCTCGGAGAACAAGATCGATCAAACGCCATGGAGAAATAATCGAGGCAAGTATAAACATCGACTCAAGAAAGACATCCTGAAAAGCCAATCAAGACGAAGGCCCGCCGTGGTAACCGCGGCGCGGTACCGATTGCTAAGAAATGCCGCCACCGGAGGGAAAAACAGGGGATCTGTGCATCTGGTTCATTACCTGCATTTTCTTGGTGTTTATTCTCTCCGGTGGCATCTTCCTCGTCATCTATATAAGGCAGCCGGATTCCGATGAGATCGGCTGGATTCTCGCCACTGGAATGGTTCTTATCTCCATTCCCTGGATCTTCTGGATCTTGATCTGCTTGTATCGAAGCGTCATCCCCTGCTACAAGCAACCACCAGCTGATGTGGCGGATTCGCAATTGCATTCGCCCGGAGGAGAGAAGCGAGTGAGGTTTGGTGCGGCGACCGTGATTGAATTGCAGGATGATAGCGGTGTGGCGAACGGAGCGGCGGCGAGAAACGCCGATGGTTCTTCGCTGGGGTCGCACGAGAGTGAGGTGCCCTTCGCTATACCCATCTCATGAACTTTTTTTATTTTCATTATTTTATTTATTTTATTATTGAGATTTTGTGGTGTTTTGATAAACGATATTCATGGTATAGATGATAATTAAAAATAATAAAAAAAGAGGGTTTATTTGATTGCATGAAACTATGATTTCAATCTTGATGAATTTAATAGTTATTGTCATTTTAGTTGGGTGAATTTAGTATGAAGTTAGTCTTGATTTTGAATTTTTAAATACTTTTTGGGTAATTTTAGGGTTATTAAAAGTGATAAAAATATAGAAAGGCTGCCTAATCAGTTAGCTGTGTTTGGTGGATGAGATCATAGAGGAAACAACAACTGGATGTTTGTCGCTCAAGTTCAAACCTTCATACAAGAAAAAAAAAATCTTCTCCAACAGATTATTTCAAAAGCAAGGTCGTCATTCATTTTGTATATCGAACACGAACAAACATTTGTTCATTCCATTCAACTCGTTTTAACTCGAAATAATTTAATTGACTACAGGGCTACAAAAATTTATAAACAATTAAAACAATAGTATAAAAATATATTAAATTTTATTTAAATAAATATTTGATATAAATAATAAGATTTAAATTCACCTCTACCCTTAAAATCCTAGAGCCGTGTGACTGAGGATGTCAAAACATCTCATTGTTCGTGAACGCTCGTGTTCGGCTCGCTAAACAAACGAGTTGAACACAAATACATTTTTTGATCTCGATATATTAATGCGCCAAACACAAATCGAGTTTAAGCTCACTCAAGCTCGGCTCATTTACACCTCTACTTGTCATGTATTTGGAAGGTGACATGTTCGTGAAATATGTAAATATATATGAACTGAGTTGTAGGTATGTAACTTTCCCGAATAAAAAGATGATGTTATTTACATTTTTCAAGATAAAATCCAATTACCCGAAATCAAACAACTGAATTATAAAGTAAAATATACTTTCATTCCTTAAAATTCCTTTAAACCATAAATGTCATACTTTTCTTATGTATTTACACATCTAATACCCGAGCTTCACTTTTTTGCATTTATATCACCAAAATCTTTCACATCACATTCAAAAACATCACAACTTCAACTTTTAAAATAGAAATACTCATTTTCATGCATAAATAAGACAACATACATAAAAAAAATGAAATTTCGGCGTTAGATAAGCAAATATACAGAAATAAAATGACATGCATGCATGTAAATCTCCCTAAACTTTTCCATTTTGATCAGCACTAATATTCCTAACAGGCCCCTTGAACCATCTCCTGACATCCAACACCCACCACAACATTATAACACTAAGGAAGAGACCCAAAGCTCCCAGTGCATAGTTAAAGTCCTTCCAGTCTATGGGATACAAAGTTGGAAGAAGAAAAACCGAACAAGTGTAGCAGATCCATAAGATTGCTAGAAAACACACAGGCATACTGGCTTTGCCCAGGTAGAAAGCCCGGGCTTGAAGTGCTTCTCTGCAATGACTAATCTCGCCAACAGGTACTCCATAGCTCCACACCCACCCAACCGAGCATATAGAAATAATAGTTGTGAACACAACGTTAACCTTGACGATAGGAAACCCCATGATTATGCAGATGGCTGCGCAGAGCCATACTGCGTTAGTCGGAACTTTATGTTTCAGATGAATTTTACGCCACATTGATGATAAGGGAAAGCCTCCATCCCTCGATAATGCGTATACCTGCAAAACATTGATATTTTGATTTTTATTATGGAAGATTTACATCTCTAACAGCTAAACTTTAAGTTTTACTTGTTTGTTGCATTACCTATGTATGGAATCGTGTGTTTTACTTTTTTATAAGTTGAAGTAGTAGTATCTTGGATATGATATGAAAGAATTTTGGGGTGTGAATGTGAAACTCAAAGTTTGGGAGTTGATATGTAAATACATAAGAATAGGATGGTTTGTATGTAAATGCCCCTTTATTGCTTTGATACCTTTGTGCATAAATTGCATATAATTTAGGAGGAAAAAAGTGAAGAAATTTTGTAAAAAATTGCTTCAAAGGTCATCTTTTGATAGCGGAAAAAGAAATCTAGGCAGAAAAATAAAAGGAAAAACAAACTAACTAAAAAACTAATCATAAAAAGATATTAGAAAAGTGTTTACCACTCTAGCAGCACTAGTGGTGCCAGAGAGACTACCAAAGAACAATGGACCCCAAATAACAATTCGAAAAATGATAGCACCAATAGAATTATGATATCACCCATGAAAAACATCATATAATATCTGCGCAGGCACATATGCTCCCGCAGTTTCATTGTTCGCATCATAAAGATAGTTAAAATCCTGCAAATAATGTTTTTTTTTTCACTGTTACAAAAATTATTTAAGTTCTCAAATTTATAATATTCACTAAATTAATTAACTAAAATTTTACCTGGATGCAGAATGTAAGAACTAGGACATAACACCAGCCATACACTGAGACAATTCCAATAGATGTAAGAATAGAAATGGGGCCATTTTTATCAGCTCCCTTTGTTTCCTCTGTTATATGTGCTACAGTATCATATCCAAGAAAAGAAAGATACCTATAAAAGAACAAATATGATGATAGCATATGGCTTGCTGCTTATTCCTGTTAATTCTGAGCCTAATTCAAAATGGCTGAAGACAAAAGAGGCAGGCTGAGTAGATAAAGCCACTGGAGGAAGTAGCAAAATGAGTATGGAACCCCCAATCAGCTGTTTCAAATCTCAAAAAAATAAATCAAATAATAATAAGAAAGGCAAGGAATTAAAATGCATGAAAAGAGTGTGTTTTACTTCTTAAAAATTGAAAATGATGGTGTTTTTTGGTGTGTTATGAAATAATTGCATGGTATAAATGTAGAAAATAATGTTTAAATTAGGTGGTATGTATGTAAATTCCCCTAAACAGAAATTGAAATTCTTAATTAAAAAATGAACTTACCTGCCAAACTATTGATATCATGTCAATGAAGGCAATTACTTTTAATGCAAACGTGTTGAGTATGGCCCATATTTTATGGACCATATTATTGTAAAAAACGTGTACATCCCCAAAAAATCTGCAGGAGAGGCAAGGTAACCAGTACCTTTATGTGTACCAGTGCATACCAAAATAATAATTTGCAAGACTTGTGAGGATGAATAAGCCTACAAAAAATTCATAAATATAAAAAATGAAATAAGAAAAATGTTAAATTCAAATCAATGCACGTGTTAATATGATTACTAGAAAGAGAGAATTTTTACCATTGTGCCAATTCCAACAATGAGGTTGATTGTCTCTAGCCAAGCATAGCACCAAGATGCAAATGGTCCCCAAACTGGCCCAGCTTTATGTATAGATCTAGAGCAAATACTAATCTATAAAGGATAATTAAATATAAAATTAAAAGTTAATTACCATTAATAAATAACATTCTAATATTTATAATAAAATAACATGCATATAACTTATATCTAGTAATGAAAAATTATATTGCATGTGAGCACTTTAATGCTCTTCCAAATAGGCATCTTGGAGGCTTTCTCTTTAAAATACTTGGCAAATATCTCTTTCAATTTTAGGATTGTTTCATGAGCTTAGTACTTAATGATATAATATATCGAATGAAAATGCATTAGTCTAGAGTTCTTTTCGCTTTTCTCCTACTCCTTCAAAGTATTTCCCTCAATATACATTATATCCTTGTTCATCTTCTAAGATGATACTTATCACCCGTGAGTATCCAAAAAAATGCTTATTCGTTATTTGTAAATATTGATATCTAAATAAAAACAATACGATGCTTCTCTTGGTTGAATTAAATGTCATAAAAGGAAGATGAGGGCTTAGGAGCGTACGGGAAGAGATCTTAAGCTACCACAAAGGAGGAGAGAATAGCTAGAGAGCTACAGAGGAGGAGAGCATCTTGAGGCCTTGTATCAAGGGGTCGCTGGAGAGGGAGGCCATAGAAGGAAGATGAGGACTCATCTCTATGTATAAGCTATGTATTCTCCATTTCTTTTGCCTTAGTAAACTACTTGATTGATTCCCTTCCGTGGACGTAGATCCAGTTGGATCAACGATCTGTGTTTGCTTATGTTCTTTGTGTTTCATTTCTATGCCAGGAAGTACATATCTCACAACATTATTCATTTTCTTAGCATTATATTCTCTTTTATTCTTCTTTCTATTAGAATATAGGATTACCTATATTGGAAGGGATGATGAATGCTTTCAAATTTAAATAATTAAATATACATTAACACAAACTTTGACAAGAAGGATAATGAGGGGTCAATATTTATGAAGAAATCATAGTGAAGTGGCGTTAAAAGGAATTGTGATTAATAACTTTTTATAAGCTTTTAGGGGTTGTTAGACAACTTCTGGGATTTATACAATTAGGAATTACTAAATTCTAATCCAATTTTAGTAAATCCTAAAAATAGTTAAATCATCAAAACTGTTTGACAGTAGATTTAATAAATCCAGTTAAATTTTATAAAATGTTTAGATAACTTCTATCAAAATTTAAAAAATTATTAGATTTGTGAGAATACAAAAATATAATTATAATTTGATTATTCCATTATAAAGATAGAAATTAATTATTAGAACAAATAAAATTCATTTTTATTCATATATATGCTAATTAATAAATATTTATTTCACTAAACTAATTGATTAATAATAAAAATTTTGTTAATTTAACTTTTTTATTAAGTAATAATTTAACAATTTTTAGTTAATAATTATTTATTTATTTACTATATTGATTAATAATTACTTGAAATTTTATTTAATAAATTTGAATTTAACACAGTTTATTTTTAGGGAAATTTATGTACTTAGCATGCAATTCTTATGTATTTGCATATCTCATGCCTTAACTGTCAGAATTACATACATATAGCACCTTAAACATAGGTACAAAAATGTATCTTCCACTTTTTAAAAGTTGTTATAGTGCCTTTTTTGATGTAATATTAAGGATTTGTGTGTTATATGTGTATATATAGAAGTTGAGGAGTGAGATATATAAATACATAAAAAATGTGTGCATGTATGTATATGGCCCATATTTTTATTAATGAAATATTAAATAGTTATATTTAAATGTATTAATTATATGTGATACAATAATATAACAATTATTTGTTACTTAATAACCACTTAAAATAATAAAAATTAATTTAAATAAAATAAAAGTAAAAATCCTAAACCTATCTTCCGTTTTTTTTTTTATCCCCTGTCATGTCTGAAATCGTTATCTACATATCTTGCGTGCTCTTGTTTTCGTCCAAAACCATCTCACCTCTCTTGGTTTCGCCCAAAGTTATCACAACCGAATTCTCGAGATACAGTCTCAATTAGAGTTAACTGGTAAGGCAATGACGAGATTGTTGCAGATAAAAACTTCGAAAACTATCATCTTTCTCCTCCGCCCGCCCCGCTCTTACCTGAAATTAGAGGCAAAACCAGCATCATTTTTTAAGTGGGGCAAACTGCCTCCCTAAACCTAACAAAAGAGGATCTATGTCAACAAATGACAAAGTGTAAGAGTGACAAAATTAATACTTCAAAAGGAAAAAAAAAAAGACCAAGTTACCCTTCAAAAAAAGATATTCATAGTTGTATAGAATCATTTATTATTAAGGAACTACGCCAACCTCACCAAAATGACACGGGGGCTTTCTTTAGGCATAGTTTTTAAAATAACAATTATTTTTTAAATTTATTATTTTAAATCAACAAATAAAAAGATATGTTTTATAAATCTACATAGTCGCCAAATAATAATATCGCACATATAAATAAATTGACAAAGTGGGATACGTATAAATATTAAAATTTAAATAATCTATATATGCAAAATACATAAAAATATAACGTAAATAAAATATTAAAATTAAGTTAAAAAATAAAATGATAAAAAAACATTGAAGCAAACTGGAAATAAATTTTAAATTTAATGTCATTTTAAAATATTAAACATATTCAAAATTTTGCAATTTCATTATATCTTCTCTCTCCAAACGGCAGGTATAAGAGAAATATTAAGAAAATTAAATTTATAAACATAAGTAAAGTAAGAATAAATTGGGATTAAATTCGGTAGTTATAAATGAAATTAAATTAAGGAATTTATATTGATTAAATTCAATTTCAAATCACCCTTAATCTGAGCTTAAATTTGTTTAGTGTTTCTAAAAATAAACATATTTATTAAAAATAAAAATAATATTTTATCAAGTCAAAAATTTTTTTTTTTCACTTCGTTTTAATAAATTCTTTGAATTTATAATTTTATTATAAAAAGCTTGAAAGAATCCCTTTACAATACTTGAAAAAAAAAAAAAAAGGCAATAAATATCATTTTATGGCTTAGGACCCGTTTGGGATAGCTTATAAGTGCGGCGGCGTTTTGAAAACGCCGCCCCCGCCTCACTGTTTGTTTCTCGCGTTTATGGGGAGTTTTTAAAAACCGCACTTCCTAATTTCTATTGCACGCAGATCGCAGGAGGCGCCCCGCGGTTCGGCGTTTTCTTCAGCATTTGATGTTGTTGCCCCCTGTTCGCCTTCCCCTTCCTCTCGACTCTGCCCAAAAACACTCGATCAGCGTTTCAAACGCCCCTTTTACCCACCTGCCCTCTCTCACTCCTCTCGCGCTGCCCTATTTCCTTAGCCGGGTTCGGTGGATCCCTTCACTCTCCCGTAACTTCTTCTTCCTCCCCAAGCTCTCGGTCGAAACCTACATGCCGCACGAGGGGTAGGAAACGGCTCACACTACTCTCTCCGTCGAAGATCTAGCACAGAAATGCTTCTTCTTCCAGATGTACGAGCTTTTCTCGATTTATTCGGCTTTTTGTTGGATCTTTTACAGGGAAGACTACCTTTGTGAAGAGGCATTTGACGGGGGAGTTTGAGAAGAAATACGAACGTAGGAATCCAATTCTTGGATTACATATATATTTATTTTTAAAGCTTCTGCAATCTGATCTGTTTTTATTCTGTTGTGTGTTTGTGGGGATCTTACAACTACCATTGGCGTTGAGGTGCATCCTCTAGATTTCCACACCAACTGCGGGAATATCGGATTCTACTGCTGGGATACTGCAGGGCAGGAGAAGTTTGGAGGTCTTAGAGATGGATATTAGTGAGTTCCTGTGTTTTTTGAACTAATCCGTGGTTTATCTTGCTATTTTTAAATGAGGCTCGATGGATACATAGGAATTAAGCCCTATGCATGTAAATCTTCCTATTTTTAAATGAGGCTCAAATTCAAAATTTTTACAATAACTTTCAAGGCATTTACCTGCGTATTTTGGTATTTTAAGATGAAATTAACTCCTAGATTATATGTATTTCTTGGTTCGGTATTATTATCTTCAACATTATATTATCAGGCTTTAGAGAATGTAGTTGAGATCTAAAGATGTCTATTACTGATTTAGATACCATCCAATTCCTATATCTTTACATATCTAACAAAACTTTATTTTTTTACATTTGTACCCCCAACTTTTCTATCACATAAAAAATATCACTATTTTAGCCTCTAAAAAGTAAAATATACTTCAAATGCATGGGTAAGTTAGCATGTATTTAAAAATTGAAGTTTAGATGTTAGATATGTAAATACATAGGAATTAAGTGGTATGTACATAAATCTACCTTAGATATCACATTACATTGCCCTAAGTGCATGCTAGGTAGTCCCTATTTTGATAAGGTCCTGCATAAAAATCATTTATTTATGATTAAATGGAAGTTTGTGGAGTATTATGCAGTGCCTCTTCAAATTTGATATTCCTTGTTCTATGAGTTTTTGGTCATGAGGTGAAACTCTCAGTTTGGTATTTGATGCATTATCTTCGCATCAAATCTCATGTAAATTTGTTTTTTTTTTGCCTTCCATCAATATTCTATTTGTTATTCAGAAATGTAAGTTACAACAGGGAAATCAATGATATTCAGAAAAATACCAATTCCATTTGCTATCAATTTTGTTGATAAGTAATTTAATTTACTTCTTAAGTTGTCTGTACATTTACAGTTAATGGTGATTTTATAAGAATTGCGTTGTATAAATCATCCTTGCTATTATTTCATTAGCCGTTTGCAAAACCTCTTGGAATGTTATATTATATGGAGAGTTATGGCACTATGAGAAAGATGGCCAATGAGATATTTTCTTGTCTGAACAGTGATCTTTACTTTTGTTGAGAAAATAACAAATTCTGCTGCACAGATTATTCATTTAATTAAAAAAATTTCCAAATAAACTGTTTACAAAACGCACTAACCAAACAACTAAACTGCTTATTCAGAACAGGGGCAGAATGATCAATTTTCCAGAATCAGCTGTTTTCCATAAGCGCCAACCAAACTGTCAGACAGCTTATCCGGATTAGTTGCTCATCAGCAGATTATCAGGATAAGCTGTTTATCAGCAGAGGCTGGATAAGCTGCAGCTGCCCCAAACAGACCCTTAGTATTAAGGCTTGTGCGTTTGCGGAATTTTTGAAGTTCCAGGGAGACGCGCACAATAGAAATTGCTGAGCAAATTATTAAAAAAAGATAAAAGGCGGTGTTTGGTTCATTTTGACTGAAAAACCTTCAAAGTCACCGTCATGAATCCAAAAGATTTAATAAATTTAAAATTGCTATAATATAAAGTATTTTTGGCTATTTATATATTATATTAATGTTTAATAAATTTAATAATTAATTAATTATCATTGTGATTTTTCTTAAGTTAAAACAGTGCGATGCAGTTTTATTTTATAATCTTCACAATTACTTAATCAAAATAATAGATTAATAGTTAATTAAAATTCACATTATATTTATCTCAAAATAAAATCAATGAGTTTTACGATTATTTTTACTCAAGACTTTCAAAGTATTTCGATCAAAGACTATTACATACATAGCACCAATTCTTATGCATTTACCAATCTCAAATCTAAGCTTTTATTTTTACACTAATAGCACTTTACCATTTGATGAAAAAATGAAATTGACTATTAAAAGGTGATATTAAATGCTAATTTTCATATAATATTTATAATTATAAAAATTTAGGCTTGAGAAAGGCGAATATCATAATTTTGGATGCTATGTATGTACTAATACCTTTTTTATTATTAATCATGTTCTTGGGGAAATTTTTGAGTGATTATCTTATATATATATATATATATATATATATATATAATGTAAGATGTTAGGAAGATTGACATACATATCATTCAATTGCTATGCATTTACATATCCAACACTTATGCTTTAATTTTTACATACATGTTACCATAGCTTTGCATGAAAATATGCATTTTACTTTCTAAAGATAAATGTACGATCTTGGGCGTAGCCACAGAAGGGTGTTTGAAAGCGACTTCGGCTTGTGTTCGAACACTTGAGACGATAAGCAAAAGGAAGCAAAGGAAACTTAGGGTTGTTGTGAAGCCGTGCGTCGGAAATTTTGGTTGGTTCGTTATCCTCGCATTATTTTATGCTTGAAAAGCAATGCGGGCTGAGACGGGCATTGGATTAGGGCATCAAGTGAAAAAAAATGTTTTGATGCACATGACTTAGTTATAGCGACTGAGTTACGATAAGTATTTATACTTTATAAATTATAAATTTATATAATAATTAGAATATAAGCAATGCCTCAGGGGAGATTTTTCAGGATTTTTTTTGAGGTAGAAGAAGGTGCAATTACCAAATGTCATGATAATTGGCAAGGATGAGGAAATTAGTTAACTAATTATGCATAAATATGGCGCATAATAATTCATTAACTCAAAAAAAATAGCGGTTCTTTATTATTCCAATTAATATTTATTTCAACAAAACCGAGAATCTCAGTAAAAGAAAAAAAAAAAAATACAAGTTTCCTTTTATAAAAGCATAAAATGATGGCTCAATTATATACATAAAATGAGCCTTCAATTTATTTTTTTTTTTAGAAACTATAAATTCAAATAATCAAAGAAGCAATATTTCGTTTCCAAAAATACAATTTGTTCCCTTTTTTAAGTCCAATATTTAGATTTTCGGAGATTATAACAAAAAAATAAAAAATAAAAATAAAAATCTGGTAAGTTATAATAGGAAACAAAAAGGTAGCCAAAAAAATTATATATAACATCAACCTCAAATTCATTCCACTAACTGATCGACCTGATCAAACTACGTCTCCTCATTCTGATCTGATATGTCCCTTCTCATTCTCTCTTCTATCGCCTTCCACTTATTTTGAAATGAAGCCTATCAAGACACTTGATCTCGTCTCAAAGCTATCATCTCCCCTTCCACCTCCAAAAGATGCAACCACCACCGACGAAACAACGATGGATGAAATGCCGGAGTGGGTTGCGAAGCTCGCCGTCGATAAAGGAGCCACATTTGCATGGAAAGTAATGGATAAACAAATCTATGCTTCCGACGCAAGCGACCAACAGAACCGCTTCATGATAAAGAAGCAAATCGCAGAAGACCAGATAATGCCGATGATGACGGAGGAATTGCCGGGGTGGGTTGCGAAGCTCGCCGTCGATAAAGGAGCCACATTTGCATGGAAAGTAATGGATAAACAAATCTATGCTTCCGACGCAAGCGACCAACAGAACCGCTTCATGATAAAGAAGCAAATCGCAGAAGACCGGATAATGCCGATGATTACAGAAGAGGAGACTATAGCAGCGAATCTGATAATCACTTCAAATAAGCGGCGGATTTACGGCGAAGAAAAAGAAAAAGGAGAGAGAAAACAAGGGAGAGAACACGGGGGTCTTGAGGTGATGGTTTATAACAGAGGCGGATGGGGTTGTTTACTCTATCTGACGAGGTGGGATGCGAGCAAAGCTACTGTGCTTAAGGGAGCAAACTATAAAGAATTTTTTCGCCGGAGTTATTTTGTCGCCGGCAATCAGGTTGAGGTGTGGGCTTTCAGAAACGGAGATGGAAAGTTGTGCTTCGTAATTGGGAGCAAAATTGATCTTCAGCTTTCTCTTTAGGCGTAGATATATATAGATAAGAATGCAGGATGTATGTGGAGTTCCACATATATGATGTGATGCAAAGTACAAAGTGTGTTCTTCGTTAGATAATATTGCATTTCCTTATTCATTTTTTTTACAGTTTTAGATATGCAAGTGATTTATTAATCTAGTGAAGTTCTGCTCAGTTATTCTCGTCAGTTTCATGTCACCTCCCAAAAGAGCCTTTATGGGTGGTGGGCAGCCCATGACGGACAGGTTGAGGTGTGGGCTTTCAGAAACGGAGATGGAAAGTTGTGCTTCGTAATTGGGAACAAAATTGATCTTCAGCTTTCTCTTTAGGCGTAGATATATATAGATAAGAATGCAGGATGTATGTGGAGTTCCACACATGTGATGTGATGCTAAGTACAAAGTGTGTTCTTCGTTAGATAATATTGCATTTCCTTATTCATTTTTTTTACAGTTTTAGATATGCAAGTGATTTATTAATCTAGTCAAGTTCTGCTCAGTTATTCTGGTCAGTTTCAGCTCATATTTCCAAAGAATATCATATTATATATCATCTTATAATTTTTGTTAAAAGTAATTTATATTTATCTAAATTAGCTCATACTTCCAAAGAATATCATATTATATATCATCTTACAATTTTTGTTAAAAGTAATTTATATTTATCTAAATTTTAAAAAAATAGGCCACGTTTAGAATACTTTTATTGATAAATAGCACAATTGTAACTTTATCTACTTAAATTAATTTATATTTCAACCCTTCATAAAATATTATTACAGTTTTATTTTTTTTTATTATTTGCATTTTCAATATGCAATAACTTAGAAATTCAGCTGTTCCATTAATTTTTTATCTTTTTTTATAAACACGCATGTATATAATTCTTGAATTAATTTATATTTTAATGATTTTTAATTAAGGTTTTACTATATTTCAGATTCCACATGTTCTAATTAACAATTAGGGTAGATTTGTAATTTTTTCCGTTTTACTTAATTTCAACTAATTTTTCATTAATTTTACTTGCTAATTTCGCTGAGTTTTTTAGAACTATTTTAAACATTGAATTGAATGATTATTTAACAGTTGAAATATGAAAAGCAATTTTGCCAACATTTAAAGTATTAACAAGTATACATTTCTTCATAATTTTGCTTATAAAATCAAAATCTAACTAGCCGTTTAATTTGACATACTTAAAACACCGTAACATCAAAATTTGCAAGTGTAATAGTCAATTTTAAATAAGATTTCAAAATAAAAGATTAAGAGTACAATTTTCTAATTTACAAATATACCCTTATATTCCCCAAATGGGTCTATTAAATTGAAATGGATGAAACTACTATTTTATTAGTTAAACGTTTTGTTTTATAATTTTTTTTGAAAATTTTCAAGTGAATTGTATTTTCCTCATTTTTATTTATTTATTATATTTATTTTTTAAATTAATTGTCAGTTTCTATGAGAAATTATAATTTACCAATTATTTATTGGTTTCTGTTTACAAAAATTAGAGGAGTTCACTGAAATCAGAGACTTCAAGTGAATCAAATTTCATTAAATTTTGAATTATTTTTTAATAATTTTTTTAATAATTTTTAATGACTTATTGGTTTTATTTAATTGGGAATTAATATAAGTCATTTCATTTTTATACTATTCTCCATGTTTGATTAAATTTAGAACATTTTCCTTTTATTTTTTAGGATTATTTTTTTAAATTTTGTTGAATTTTGAAGTATTTGTTTAGTTTATAGATGATTTATTTATTTGTTTAAACCACTTATTGACTCAACCTAATCACGGAAGCCACCATTGTCAGCGCTTTCCATGTGTCGGTTCCTCATTTGCTAGACAATTGTTGCGAGTGCCATGCGGGACAGGGATCAAACGTTCTAAAGGCTTCGTGTTTCCTCGCTACGATTTAATAGTGGCCCTATGCTTTAATTATACGGGAATGAACGACATCGGTTCATCATCCCAAATGGTGGATTCATCTTGATAAGACAGATACTCTATTTTCTAGAAGCATATCTGATTTAGAATCTTTCCGACCTATCAATTTTTCACTGAAAGCTTCCAAAGTTGGTTCAATGGCTTGATATAGGTTTGATTTGGCTTAGGTTGGACCGATTTTGTTAGTTTTGGTCTGTCTAACAGTAAATTTGTTTAAATCAGAGCTTTAGATGTTTTTTACAAAGTTTGAACGTTATTTGCTAAGAAAATATCTCAAGATTCAAGTTATGCCTCCAGATGTATGTCAAACGATTAATTTATTGGCGGCAAAATCAAGAATAAAACTAATAAGTTGTATTTATTCTTTAAATTTAATTTCTAAAAAAATTCATATAAAACATTGAAAAAAACAGTTGCATTTAATAAATTTAAAATTTTATTTGTCATTTAAATTTAATTTATTAAAAAATCAAAATAAAATTGTGATAAAAGAATGGAAATTTCTTAAATTTCTTTGTATTATTTTTATTTGCTTGGTGAAACTAAATTTATTGAATAAGGTAAAAAATCTTGGTTAAAAAATATCAATTTTTTTAAATAAAATCAACATAAAATTTAATTTGTCATTTAAATTTATTTTTTAAATTTGAAAGTTAATTTTTTTCACCCAAAATATTGAATAAATATTGGGTAAAATACGTAAATGAAATTAACTTCAAATTTCATTTCTCACTTAAATTTAATTTCAAAAATAAATTTAAATAAAATATTGAAAAATACATATCATTAAACAAAATATTGAATAAAACTCAGGCCAACTTTTTAATAAAATTAACTTTGAATTTTAATTCTATATGCTGTCACAAATTAATTTCTAAAAAAAAAAGAAGAAATTAATGAAAAATTTGTTTCATTACAAAAAAAAATTATTTGAATTACATTTTGATCGAATACTTTAAAAAAACTAAATTAAAATTTTATTTATCATTTAAATTTAAATGAAAAATGAAATCATGCATTAATCAAATTTAAAATAAACTAAAAAATAAGAATTTCAACGGAACCGGAAAACCTAGTAAAAGAAAAAAAGAAAAAAAAATACAAGTTTCTTATTTTTAAACGATAAAATGATGGCTTTATTATATATATGTAAAATGAGCCTTCAACTTATTTTTTTTAGAAACACTTAATTCAAAAAGTCAAAAAAACACTATTTTGTTACCAAAACTACGAAAAATTATTCCATACGGATCGGACACCGC
>NW_018164999.1:15521-16305 GCF_001263595.1 Phalaenopsis equestris | reverse complement strand
TTAAAAACGGAAATAGTCCTCACCGTAGATCACCGTGATCTACGGCCAGGATCAGAGACCGCATGCAGAGATGCATGCGGTGTCCGCTCCGCACACAATAATTCCTCCAAAACTACACATTGTTCTCTTATTTAAGTCCCAAACTAAGATTCTCGGAGATTATAACAAAAAATAAAAAAAAATAAAAAACTTGTAACTTATAATAGGAAAGAAAAAAATAGCCAAAAAATTATATATAACATCAACCTGAAATTCATTCAAGTAATTGATCAACTTGATCAAACAATATCTCCTCATTCTGATCTGATTCGTTCCTTCTCTTTCTCTCTTCTATCGTCTTCCATTTGTTCTGAAATGAAGCATATGAAGTCGACACTTAATCTTATCTCAAAGCTATCCTTACTTCTTACTCCTCGAAAAGAAGCAACCATCAACGATAAAAGAAAGGTGGATGAAATGTCAGAGTGGGTTGCTGTTGAGAAAATTAGGGAGAAGAAAAACAAGAGCGACACAAATCCAGAAGAACACAGAGATTTAACGAGGTTGGGCAAAGATGCCTACGTCCTCAGGAGCAGAGCGGTGAGTTCCTTTCAATATTCAGAAAAGAGATTACAGAATAGAGGGATATCTCCTGGGGTTACTAACATGCCTATTTATAACCCCATGAGTAAACCTAGACACAATATGTAATTACAACATTACCCCTGTACCATACCGCGGGGCTTTGCGCCCGCCCCCCAACCCACGTAACTTCCCAATTTGGACAGATTCTTCCGCTCCGCTC
>NW_018164999.1:13054-13685 GCF_001263595.1 Phalaenopsis equestris | reverse complement strand
TTGTTCTAAATCCATCTGCACAGCATCTGAACTGGAACTATTCCCTGACACCTTGTCTTGATTCTGCTGTAACATAAATTGCTCATCAAAAACTGCATCTCTGCTGATCACCATCTTCTTTGCAATCGGATCCCAAAACTTGTATCCTTTTACACCTTTCTTGTAGCCCAGAAAGATGCACTTCTTGGATTTTGCATCAAGTTTGGATCTTTCATCTCCAGGTACATGCACATAAGCAGGACATCCAAAAATCTGTAAATGATCAAATTTAACTGGATTACCTGTCCATGCCTCTTTTGCGACCTTGCCACCCAATGATGCTCGAGGTGATCTATTGATGAGATAGCATGTCATATTCACAGTCTCAGCCCAGAAACTCTTAGGAAGCCCTGCATTCAGTCTCAAGCACCTTGCCCTTTCAGTTAAAGACCTGTTCATCCTTTCTGCCACATCATTCTGTTGTGGTGTCTTCCGCACTGAAAAGTGCCTCTGAATCGCATGCTCCTCACAAAACTTCTGAAACTGCGAATCAGTGTACTTTGTGCCATTAACGGACCTCAAATACTTGATCTTTCTGCCAGTATGGTTCTCTACCTCAGCTTTCCACAGCTTGAATTTAGAGAAAACTTCA
>NW_018164999.1:9063-12257 GCF_001263595.1 Phalaenopsis equestris | reverse complement strand
TGTTAGGTGTTATGTGATAAGAACACCCTGAATCCAGAATCCATGCATCTGTGAACTGAGTTGATGAAACTGAGAGCATATCGCCATCACTGCAATCTGAATTTTCATTCTGCACCACATTTACGGACTTCGATGAAGTATCACCTTTCTCCTCATTCTGCTTCTTCAGCTTTGGACAATCTCTCTTTATATGACCTGGCTCCTTGCACTTGTAGCAATGAATTTCCTTTTTGCCACTAGACTTTGATCTGGAATTTCGCCTTCCAGAACTCTCCTTCTCTTTCTTCCTTCCACGATCCTGCTTACTCTTCACATATAAACTGTCACCGTGAGAGCTTCCCCCTGCATTCTGCTTCCGCTGGTTGTGAGCCAACAACGCTGCAGTAATCTCATCCACTTTGATAGTTTCTTTCCCATATGTCAGAGTAGTCACCAGATGTTCATAGGAAGAGGGCAATGAACACAACAAAATCATGGCTCGATCTTCATCCTCAATACTCACATCAAGCTGTGACAGGTTTGTGATTATTTGATTGAAGCCATTAACATGCTGCGTCAGATCAGAACCTTCTTGCATCTTCAGCCCATACAACTTTTGCTTCAGATATAACTTGTTCGTCAGAGATTTTGCCATAAAATGAGCTTCCAATTTCTTCCAAATCTCCCATGGAGATTTCAGATTCATCACGTGATACATAACCTCATCTGCCAGACATAGGCGTATCGTCGCTGCCGTTCGCTGTTACAATTCTTCCCAATCTTCATCCTCCATGGCATCTGGTTTTGCTGCCCGCATAGTTTTCAAGATTCTCTGTTGCGCCAACAGATCTTTCACCCTGGTTTGCCACAATCCGAAGTTACCAGTTCCGTCAAACTTCGCCACCTCAAATTCGCACCAGAAAAGACCATCTGAAAATTGATCCTGCAACAAAACTTTCTGCAAAAAATTCCTCTGCAAAAATCCCTTGCTTAGAACCTCTTTTTTTTTTTAAAAAAAAAACTGAAAAAAAAAAAGAAAATTGAAATCTTCGAGCAAAGAAAAAAAAAATTTTCTCTCTGCCTCCAAGAAAAGAAATAAATATTCACTTTATTTCCTTAATTAAATTTGCTTAAATTGATTTAAAGCAATTTAATTAAAAAACTTTCATTTTTTTTCTTCTTTTGGAAAAAAAAAATTTGTTTTCCAATTTCTCAAGGCAACAGACTCCTTCCTGATTTTGCAGCAAATATTTCTCCGAGGAATATTCCTCTCCTTTCCTTCTTCGTTTCCGCAGGGACAGCTTCCCGATTTTTTTTTCTTTTTTAAACAGCGCCTCCACCTTCCTTTTCCAGCGGGCGCAGAACCTTCCTTCTCTAGCCAGCGATGCCTCCTCCTGCCCGATCGCAGCTGTCACCGAGCAGCGTCTTCTCCGCCGAAGCCAAAATTTCCGCGATCCTCTCGCCTTTGGCTCAGCTTGCTCCCGCGATTCCTTCCCCCGAGCCGCGCGATCGCCCGACCAGCCTTCCACGAACACCGCGAACTGCCGAATAACAGATCGTGATCCTCCTGCAAAACGCCCAAACTTCATTCTCCTACACCCGATCCAAAGCCCTTCGCGCGAAACCTCTGCGGCCGAGTTGTCCTTCTTGCGAAGATCTGAAACCTGCGCCTGCGTCGTGCAAGATATGCCGCCCGAACTTCTTCTTGCGCGGATGAAAATTTTCTTCCCCGCCCTCGAACCAGTCTCTGATACCACTTGTTGAGAAAATTAGGGCGAAGAAAAACAAGAGCGTCACAAATCCAGAAGAAAATAGAGATTTAACGAGGTTCGACAAAGATGCCTACGTCCTCGGGAGCAGAGAGGCGAGTTCCTTTCAATATTAAGAAAAGAGATTACAGAATAGAGGGATATCTCCTGGGGTTATTAACATGCCTATTTATAACCCTAGGAGTAAATCCTAGGCACAATATGTAATTACAGCATTACGCCTATACCATACCGCGGGGATTTGCCCCCGAACCCGCGTAACTTCCCAATTTTGACAGATGCTTCTGCTCAGCTTCGATCCAGCGTCTGTTCATATATGGTATATGAGTTATACCATAACATAACACTATGTGTTTATTTAAGGACAGAGAGTAATTAGCATTATTATCAATTGAAAATTATCAATTTACTTTTCTGGGGTATTTAAATGATGCCGTACATAAAAATATAATGTTGAATGATTGATGTTTTTGAGATTTGGATAGTAATTAATTCATTAAATAAAATCAAATTTAAAATAATATTTGTTTTCTAATCTGTAATTAAGTATTTAAACAAAAGAATAATAAAATTACTATTTCTAAATATAAATTTGTTTAGGGTTGTTGCATTACTCTTAAAATTTATGAGGACTACATTTTGAAATTTCTAAATTAATTATCATGAATGTTTACCTTCGTGTGATTATAATATTTGCAACATACTTTATAATTAATGAAAATTGATCTTTGAATCATGTTATATCATTTGCAACATACTTTATCATGCGCCTAAACCAATTGCTGCGAGGCACCACCAAATCATGTAAGCATACAAGTCATATATGTCGCATACAAAAACGAGTTCTATGTATCGATCCCATAAGGAAAGAATGAAATTTCAAACTTCGTGAAAATGTTAATATACTGGTTTCGAGTTTATCTTCAAAGTTTGATTTTTTTGTAAGTTTTGAAAATGAATAATTTAATTTTGCGAAGTCAGAATTAATAATTTAACTTTCATTGGAGACTATAGCAAGAGAAGGTTTATTCCTTGATTTGAATCCTAAAACCTAAGTTTGACAATGTGACACAAGTTGGTAACTATCAAGAAAAAGCATTGTTCTTAGCCCCCCTGGTGACAATAAGAAAGCTAAGACAATCAATTGATTTAGTTCCCTAAATCCAATGAAATCCCAAAGTTAAAATATTTATCTAGATGATAACACTAAACAACTAGCAATATCCCTATTCTCCTGATCTAATGAAATTTATTCTAGACGTTTCATTATGGATACTTTCACATCTCAAAGTTCACAAACTATTTCAACTAAACAATTGGTCAGATTGCAAGTAAATAAAGTTTTGAAAGGTGAAATTTGCACCATAACATCATGTTGATCAAATCATAACAAATAATCAAAACCTAGAATTCCTATTCAATATATTAGGACAGAAATAGTGATTT
>NW_018164999.1:7652-8474 GCF_001263595.1 Phalaenopsis equestris | reverse complement strand
ATATATATATATATATATATATATATATATATGTCTCAATGAAAGAATTTTAATTTATCACTCTTAACAACGATTCTTCAATTGTTAATAGTTTCTTACATATCAAATTTCGTCATGTTAATCTTTCGACTTCGTTTTTAAGCTACTAAAAAGTACAATTATAACTACTATTATATGATTTATAATCACACTTTCTTCTAATATTATCTTACAATTTTGGTTAAAAGTAATTTCTTTTTATCTAAGTTTTGAAAAGACCGACCACATTTAGGATACTTTTATTGATAATTTATATAGTAGTAACTTTATCTACTTAAATTAATTTATATTTCAACCCTTCATACAATATTATTACAATTTCACTTTTATTATTTGCATTTTCCATATGCAATAACTTATGAACTTCCCAAGTGTCCTTTGACTTGAGCTGTTCCATTAATTTTTTTATCTTTGTTTATAAACAAACCTCTATATAATTCTTAAATTAATTTGTATTTTAATGATTTTTAATTAAAGTTTTACTATATTTCAATTTAAACATGTTCAAATTAACAATTAGGGCAGATTTGTAATTTTTCCATCGTGGGTAGCACGATCATCTTCAACAGCAAGAGAATCTACAACAACATATCTTTCTTTAGAAATTAAACAACAAGCCATAGAATTTCGAGGTTGTCCGCCTAGTGCAACATAAATCCCCACTTTTCCTTTAGGTATTTGTATGACTCTGCTATACAATATAAGCCCTAACTTGTTTTAGGACTCCGAGGTTGTCGTTCGTCACGACCTAAATCCTCACATCTTCCAGGCTATTCGTGTGAT
>NW_018164999.1:1963-7042 GCF_001263595.1 Phalaenopsis equestris | reverse complement strand
CCATAAATGTCATGACGGCCGACAACTTCTTACCTCCCAACTTCTTAGCTTCGACATGACTATCAGTTCATTTTCAATATCACTTGATTGTTGTCATTCGATTTTCATTGAGTGACTGCCAAAGAATATTAATGTTTATCATATATATGAAGTCTAATACAAGATATCAACATAAATATTATCATATATCATTGCCAATAAGACTGATGCATATCATTCACATCATTACCAAGAAGTCTGATACACACATTAGCACAAACTTGAATGCAACCATTGCTAAGAATATTGATGTCTGCCATCACTAATAATGATGCTAATAAGACTGATGTATATCATGGACAAAAATATTGTTGCGCATCATTGACGACAAGGTTGATGCTCACATCAACAACAAAGTAGATGCACATTATTGTTAAGAAAATTGATGACCGCTGTCAACATTAACCTCGACATACATCCTTGAAATCAACCCGCACATTTATCATTGTTAATAAAGCTCATGCAAGTAATCAATACTAACATAGACACATGATATCACAAACAAGCTCTACTCTCTCTGTTGGCATCATCAACCTTGTCCCCCAATTTCAATACTAAGGTTTATTTATACTTGATTATGTTCTCCTCTCTTCTATAAAAATGTTCAATTTAACTATCTTTGATCTCTTAGAAGTAATTCTAGCTCAAAGCTCATCCAAGTTTTACCATGGAGTCCATTCTCCTCAGTTCATGATTATTATCCTATATTAACTCATTTTTCATATTTAGGGAAGCGACTTATTTATAATTAATAATATATATTGTTAAAATCATTTCAACTGAGTTTGAACCATGTGATTTTTTAGGCTTCCACGTGAATATTGCATTTTTATGAGTCACACTAGACTTATTTTATCTTTAAATGTGCAAAATCATATAAAATATTGAGATGATAAAATTTTTCTCTACTGCTGCTAAGATGCTTGAAGTAGAAAAAGTTTTTTCTTATTGTTTTGTATTGAATATTTTTGCTCAATTTATTGCTTTCTCTAGAAGGTTGGCTCAATCAATAAAAAATAAAATAAAATATTTAAAAGTTAACTTGTTATTCAAATCAAATTGAGCAACTTTTTAATTTAAATTAATTTAAAGGACATACCATTGAAATAGGTCTTGACATATTCTCAACAAACTAGTACAAATTTGAGTAAGGTTTTATACATAAGAGACATTCATGCTTTTTATATTTTATACATTTATTTTTTCATTTATTAATAAATTTTAAAACTACTAAAATAATTTATATGAAATACGTGGAAACTTTCAAACTTAAGAGTCCACTTGATATTAGTTCAATTATTTAGTCATAATGGTTTGTCTTAATTTAAGCACTAAGGGGTTTATTTAGTAAATATTTTCCATATTGTGGTTAAGTGAAGAGTAATAGAAAGTAGGAATGAAATGGACTCAAATTAGATTCACCATACTAACATGGCTTTACATATTCTTTTGTGCCTAAACAAAAATAATGGTCAAATTTAACTTTAAGGGAGGCTTAGTAGAGCTAGAGTTCATTGTTTTAAGTTTGGTTGAATAGATCAATAAACCTTAAATAGCAGGACAATTGAATGATTTAGGTTTTGTTTGAGTTAATGAGGAACACGAGCGGATAAAACAAATGAAAAAATAATTTTAATTTAAGATCTTTAATTATGATGAAATCAAGAATACTAAGAATTGAAAGTGAAACATAGTAATGTTTTTAATGAAAATGCTATTTTGCTTAACCTATTGCTTAAACAAAAGTTAAGAGAGAGAGAAAGTGTGGGAGTCCGAGAGGTAGAGAGAAAGCTTAAAAAATTTTATTGTTAGGTCAAGTTTTGAATTCTCACAAAGACTTGCCTAATCTCTATGAAAAAATATGTTACTTTCCATACTAAAGTTCTACATAACCAATTAACAAATTGGTTTAATATCACACCTAAGACACCCCTAAACCTTTTTTTTTTTTAATCAAACATGCTGCCTTTTAAGTTACATTAGAAAAAGGTTACTCACTTTGTGGAAGACAAACCAATGATCGGCTACTTTGATAACTAATTGTGGACCTTATATTTTTCATCAAACAAAGATGGTTTTATTCTAAAAATATATTAAATTCTATTTAAATAAATATTTCATATAAATAATAAGATTTCAATACGCCCCTACTCTTAAAATCCTTAGGCTGTGTGACTGAGAATGACAAAATAGCTTATTGTTCGCGAATAGCTCGTGCTTAGACTCCCTAAACAAACGAGTTGAACACGAACAAATTTTTTGATCTCAATATATTAACAAGCCAAACATGAGCAACAATTGTTCTTAACGAGCCAAACACAAAGCGAGCCTGAGCTCGCTCAAACTCGGCTCATTTACACCTCTACTTTTCATGCATTTGTAAGGTGGCATGTTCATTAAATTGTGCAAGTATATAAGAATTGAGTTGTAGGTATGAAAATTTTCCAAATAAAAGAAAGATTTTTTTTTACATTTTCCAAGATCAAAACCAATTACCTGAAATCAAACAACTGAATTATAATGTAAAATACACTTTCATTCCTTAAAATTGCTTCAAACCATAAATGTCATACTTTCCTGATGTATTGACACATCTAACACCTGAACTTCACTTTTTTCACATTTATATCACCTAAATCTTTCACATCACAACTTCAACTTTTAAAACAGAAATACTCATTTTCAAGCAAAAATAAGATAACATACATAGAAAAAAGATATTTTGATGTTAGATAAGTAAATACACAGAAACAAAATGGCCTGCATGCATGCATGCAAATCTCCCTAAATTTTTTCATTTTGATCAACACCAATATTCCTAACAGGCCCCTTGAACCATCTCCTGGCATCCAACACCCACCACAACATTATAACACTTAGGCAGAGACCTAAAGCCACTGGTGCATAGTTAAAGTCCTTATAGTCTATGGGATACAAAGTTGGAAGCAGGAAAACCGAACAAGTGTAGCAGATCCATAAGAATGCTATAAAACACACAGGCTTACTGGCTTTGCCCAGGTAGAAAGGCCCAGGCTTGAAGTTCTTCTCTGCCATGACTAATCTCGCCAATATAGGTACTCCATAGCTCCCCACCCACCCAACTGTGCATATAGAAATAATAGCTGTGAACACAACATTAACCTTGACGATAGGAAGCCCCATGATTATGCAGATAGCTGCGCAGAGCCATACTGCGTTAGCCGGAACTTTATGTTTTGGATGAATTTTACGCCACATGGATGATAAGGGAAAGCCTCCATCCCTCGACAATGCGTATACCTGCAAAACCATGGTATTTTGATTTTTATTATGGAAGATTTACATCTCTAACAAACAGCTAAACTTTAAGTTAACTTTAAGTTGTACTTGTTTGCTACATTACCTATGCATGGAATTGTGTGTTTTACTTTTTTTATAAGTCGAAGCAGTAATATTTTGGATATGATATGAAAGATTTTTGGGGTGTGAATGTGAAACACAAAATTTGGGAATTAGATATGTAAATACGCAAGAATAGGGTGGTTTGTATCTAAATGCCCCTTTATTGTTTTACTTCCTTTGTGCATAAATTGCATGTAATTTAGGAGGAAAAAAAGTGAAGAAATTTGGTTAAAAATTGCTTCAAATGTCATCTTTTGATAACAGAAAAAGAAATCCAGGGAGGAAAATAAAAGGACAAACAAACTAACTAAAAAATTAATCATAAAAAGAGATTAGAAAAGTGTTTACCACTCTAGCGGCACTGGTGGTGCCAGAGAGACCACCAAAGAAAAATGAACCCCAAATAACAATTAGAAAAAAGATAGCACCAATAGAATTATGATATCTCCCATGAAAAGCATCATATAATATCTGTGCAGGCACATATGCTCCCCCAGTTTCATTGTTCGCATCATAAAGATAGTTGAAATCCTGCAAATAATGTTTTTTTTTCACTGTTACAAAATTTATTTAAGTTCTTCTCAAATTTATAATATTCACTAAATTAATTAACTAAAATTTTACCTGGATGCAGAATGTAAGAACTAGGACATAACACCAGCCATACACTGAGACAATTCCAATAGATGTAAGAATAGAAATGGGGCCATTTTTATCAGCTCCCTTTGTTTCCTCTGTTATATGTGCTGCAGTATCATATCCAAGCAAAGAAAAATGGCTAAAAAGAACAGATAAGATGATAGCATATGGCTTGCTGCTTATTCCTGTCGATTCTGAGCCTAATTCAAAATGGGTGAACACAAAAGAGGCAGGCTGAGTAGATGAAGCCACTAGAGGAAGTAGCAAAATGAGGACTGAACCCCCAATCAGCTGTTTCAAATCTCAAAAAAATAAATCAAACAATAATAAGAAAGGCAAAGAATTAAAATGCATGGACAAGTGCGTTTTACTTCTTAAAAGTTGTTGATGTGTTATGAAATAATTGCTTGGTATAAATGTAATGTTTAAATTAGGTGGTATGTATGTAAATTCCCCTAAACAGAAATTGAAATTCTTAATTAAAAAATGAACTTACCTGCCAAACTATTGATATCATGTCAATGAAGGCAATTACTTTTAATGCAAACGTGTTGAGTATGGCCCATATTATTGTAAAACATGTATACATCCCCAGAAAAACTGCAGGAGAGGCAAGGTAACCACCGCCTTTATGCGTACCAGTGCATAACAAAATGATTATTTGCAGGACTTGTGAGGATGAATAAGCCTAAAAAATTTCATAAAAATAAAATGAAATAAGAAAATTGTTAAATTCAAGTCAATGCTCGTGTTAATATCATTAGTAGAAAGATAGATTTTTCACCATTGTACCAATTCCGGCAATGAGGCCGATTGTCTCTAGCCAAGCACAACACCAAGATGCAAATGGGCCCCAGACTGGCCCAGCTAAATGGGCTGCCCAAAAGTACAGAGATCCAGTTGTCTGGTAAGAAAATAAATATATAATATATCAAGAACTCACTAATTTGAGTTAAAACACTTATAAGCTAATAAATAGTACAATTTTAAAGAAAATGTTGGACCCAAATAACCACTAAA
>NW_018164999.1:0-1863 GCF_001263595.1 Phalaenopsis equestris | reverse complement strand
AAAAAAAAAAAAAAAAAAAAAAAAAAAACTTATGAAATTGCCTGGACAATTCTGGAACATGCTTAGAGTTCAAATTATCTCCAAATCTAATAAAACTTTAATCAAATCGGGCTTGACGAGATGAATTTGACGGGCGAAAGATCGCATAATTTCCATGATATTAAGGTATTAAAAAATTCTTAAAATTATATTCGTTCAAAAAAATCACTTTGGTCGTCTGATAAAGCGTCTGATGGAGTTGTCCAGTTTAATGTAGTATTTATGAGGGAGGCCACTCTCAAAATATATACATAAACTTCCGTTCTCTTCATGAATTGGGGTTGGGTCAAGATAAAAAGTATGAAGGGGACTCCAAGATCGTGATGACTCTCGGACTCCGCCACCGCTAGACCATCATCATCAGATTGCAGTTGTTGCTTGATCACCGTCACCCAACCTCTGTTGTCACTACCAAACAACCACCCATGTCATTGCCACCATCATCAAACCACTATTAGCTAGCCCTTGTCGTCGTGTTAGACCACGATTTTGACAAGCTTCATTATTATCATTGACACCACTGTCAAACTATAGTCTCCCGATCACCTTAGGCTTTAGACCAATTTCTCTTGGCTGCTTCCATCACCGCCGCCATCACCTCGTCACCTCCATTGTCGCCACCAGTGAAACTATAGACCATCACCAACTAGTCGTTGTTGTTGTCGAACCACCATCACCTGTCCCCTGCTATCATTGTTGCTAGGCCATTATCACCCCGTGGTTAACTCTGCATTCACTAGAACATCATTGCCCAATCCCCGTTGTCGTTGGGCCGCCACAATCACTGTCACCTTGCCACAATCATCGTCAAACTATATTCACCCTATTTCCACCGTTAACACCTAAACACTATCACATGGTAGCTGCATCCGCTATTATTACCATCATTAAACCACCGTCGCTTGATTGTCGTTGTTGTCATCACTAAGCCATTGTTGTCAACGGACCACATTCACCTGCCTATTGTCCCCATCATTTGAATGTTGTTATCATACCAACACCACCATTGTTGCCATCGTTGGACCACTGTCACTTGATCACCAGTGTTATTGGAATACAACAATGCTTGTTGGACTATCGTTGCCCAGCTAATGCCATCACAATCATCATCATCTCTTGACCACCATTATTTGGTCATTGTTGTTGTTGAACCATTATAGCTAAGCTGACATTGCTATTGTCGTTAGACCAATGCCATCACTGACAACCCACCTCTACCATCATCAAACCACTATCGTGGTGCTGCCTTCATTGTTGAACCACAATTGTCATCGTGGAACCACTGTCACAGGATCACCAACATTTTTTCAACACATCCGCCTTCGCGATACACCTTCAACGTCAGACTACCATGCCAAGCTGATGCTGCTAGACCCCCACAACAATAGTTTGGCAAACTACGCTATTGCCACCACTACTTTTGTTACTTGATCATCATCTAACGGCTGATGCTACCTCCTGACCATTGTTGTCTAGCTGTTGCAGCCTCCATACTTTCGTCATCTAATCGATGCTGCTAAACCACACCCATTGTCATTGAATCATCATTGTCACTACAATCATAGCCAGATGACAGTCTCCTAGCACCTGACATTGCCTGACCACTATTGTTTATTTATCCATAGTCAAACCACAAAAAATACAACCAAAGCCACCGCCACCATTGCTTGACCAAAGACACAATTGTTGTTAGACAATTTTTTGCCTAATCGGTATCGCCATCACTGATATTGAATTTAAATCTTCCTCACACAACCCCTACTGATGGTTTTCAGTTGTCGCAATCGAATCGTTGTCACCTCTCCAATATTTTATGTCTTATTT
>NW_018164998.1:342348-370398 GCF_001263595.1 Phalaenopsis equestris | reverse complement strand
TTTTCTAGACCTTAACCAAAAGTGAGGTCAACAGTCATCAAGTTAGTCAACCTAACATGTTTAGATATCTCTGGTCAGCAATCCATAAATTCTATCATCCATGGATACCTCGGTAACCCTAAGTTCAAAAGGAGGAAACTATATCCTTTGACTATAAGCTAAAGTTTCAATAGATGGGACTTATACCTGCCAAAGTGAAAAAGATGCCTCAGGAAATAAAGAGAAAAAGAGACTCAACAATAATGTTGGAAACACTCCAAAGTAAAGGACTTACACCAGTCTGGGTCGAAAACTTTCTAACGCCCTAGGCGCACTAAAAAACACTTATATAGAAAGGTATGATAGGCCAGTCGGGTTGGAGAAGCACAGAGGCTTCTCCTCTGGTCATGAAATATGAATGAAATTATCTAAAACAATCTTTAAATAGTATGGAGGCTCAATTAACATGACTTGGGTTATGCCCATGCAATGCATCCGATTTAAAATTTGAGCTGAAGGTCATGCAGGAAAGAAAAAGTACAGATTTTAAAGTCTTGAATATTTTAATCCTAAAATTTAAATATCTTGAATATTTTATTTAGAATTTGTAAAAAAATTAAGATTTTAAGTCTTAATGAGCCTATATTACGCCATGGTTCCTACATAATCCACATAAATAAATAAGAAAAAATTTCAAGCATTTGGGCATGCAATAAGGCAAAAAAAAAGCTAAATAAAATATATAAAAGGCCAAATGTCGTTGGGTTGACAGCATATCCCAAAAAATAAAGTAGTCATACTCTACATTTACATGCCCAATATTATCTCTATACATGAATATAAAATGCATAAAAAAATATACGAGGCACGGACATCTGCTCCTGGTCCTCGCCATCTGGTTCCCACAATAAAGCATCTCAGAACTCATGCTTGTATCTTATTTCTGCTATAGAACCCTGCTATGACTCTAAAAAGTACATGGGAAAAGAAAAAGACTCAACTTGTATGGAAAACAAGGTCAGTGGATAAAACCATGCAATGCATAATGAGTTGTGTCTGATGGGGGAGGTAAACAATACCTGCAAGCAGAGGGTTTGTGAAAATTATCACATTCTTCCCCTTTCAAAGTAATTGTGTGTGTGCATATAGCGGCACGACTCCCTATATAAAAGTGTCCTAACACACTACTATACATATCAAGCTCACAGTCACTCCAAAAGCATAAAGCAAGAATGTTGTCTGGCTAGATCAACCAAACCAGCAGACAACAATAGACATGCATAAAAAATACTATCTTGTGTTTTAGATTCTAGACTAGCACACCATCTAATGAAAAGTGTGCTAACCAACACCTATGTGTATGGGATAGAGTCTCTCACTACTGTATGAATTTGGCGGGGTCGCGGCGTTGGCCCCATCCTAAAGATCCAAGGGATATAAAATATGTCATAAGAGAGAGAGGTGACAATTAAAAAAGATGACCTCACATATGGCCTAACTTATATAATTTTAAAATTAGGCAGATAATATATAAATAGTAAAAATACCCCTTTCATACTATTAAAATAGTAGACCATAGAATGCGGGTCTATGATGCATATGACGCACCTTAAAAGCCTTAGATCCTTACCACAGTCATATTATTTATTGCTCGTGATATAGAAAGTCACAATGCTTGTGGAGGTATCCTCATGGGCAACGTTTGTTTAAGTATCACAACCAACAAACGGGTCGCGAGTGAGGCAATTATCAAGGCGTATGGGCAAGCACACAAACATGTGATGAATATTGAGTTGTACATCATCACCTGAGAGTTAGCAAAAGATGGCTATGGAACTGAGCAATAAAGCTAAGACATCAAAAAACAAGATGCTCTCCTAAAAGTACTAACTAGATCGTCATGTGGTCTGAGAAGCATCAGAGTCGGATGGCTGAGAGGCCAAAACTAATGACTTCATCCTGAAGTAATGAACTCGAGACTTATATCTAACCTAAAAAATGGTCCAGGGGTTGTAGACCGTAACCCTGGATGGTGTTCCAACGGTCGTAGAGGCATGACCATGCAATAAAGGAATTAAAACCTTGAATGCTTACACTATGTTGATGAGGAGTGTCTTCTGACCTTACGTCGCACTTTGAGAGGTAGGTACATGCAACATGACATGGAAAAATGGGATGTAACGGTAAGATCAGGATATCTATATGAGGAACTATGCTTATCTGGGGATCTGAGACGCCAAAAAGTCGACACCAGTTACAAGTGAGTTTGTGTCGAGTGGTGGGTTACCTATGAAGATGATTCACACCTTGCCCGAGAGGTACTCATCGATCACACATCCAAAAGAAAAAGATAGGCAACAAACAAAGAGTGAGAGAGAGTATGTTGTGGAGGTAATGACTCAGAAAGGACAGTTGTGCCACAAAGGCAACAACCCAACATATGGGTATGCTGAGGAGGCAGTGACCCAAAGGATGGGTATGACGCAAAGGCAATGACTCCATATATGGGTATGCTAAGGAGGCAGTTACCTGAGGGATAAGAATGTCATGAAGGCAACCACCTGATAGATGTCCACCAAAAATTACCTATTTTTAGTGTACATTTCATGCTCATTTTATATACATTTTTTATGATATTACACTTTAAAAGAATGTATTTTGCATTTTTTTATCTTCAAGTACAAAAAATGGACTTTTAGTGAAAATGAAGCAAAAAATGTGCATTTTGTAGCCAAATTGAGCAAAGAAGAAAATCCTGATCTGGCGCATTTTGATATGACTTTCCATGCCTAACCTCCATCCTATTTATTACATGTTTTTGAATGAAATTAGACTTTAAAGAAATGATATTTTCATGTCTATCTTGTAGGAATACAAATTTGGAGCGCAACAGAGCTGAAACAGGGAGAAATGGTGGAGCTACGTGTAGGGTGGCGTTATAGCACCCAGAATGGCACCATAGAGACAAACATAGGCATTATAGTGCCTGAGACGGTTATTGGATGATTTTTGGGCAATTTTAGGCCATTACGTGATGTTCTGGAAGCTTCTGGACAACTTGCACGCCCCCATTGAGTGATTCGACGAATCTTGACACATATAAAAGCTCTTGGATGAAGAGAAGTGCCTTTTGGAATGAAAGGATGTGTCTCTTGGATGAAGAGATGTGTCTCTTGGAGAAATGAGGGGTTTTTGTATCTCTTTAAAAAGAGGGGCTTGGTGCCTCTCATGATAAGTAATTAGAAGGTAATTAGAGTAGTCTAGAGAAGTAATTAAGAAGAGTTTTAGGAGGACTTTGACATGAATTTATGGAGATGTACATTTCTTCATTTTCTAGAGAGATTGGTGAGGTATTTTGAGAGATATGAGTAAGGAAGTATGAGTGGCACATGGATCGGTAGGAGTCTTTATTGAAGAAATTTTTCTTCTTTTTTCAGAGGGAAAAAAACTAAGTATTGTGTTCTTCATTTCCTTTTAATTGTTGTAAACACTTTCTAGTGGATTTTCTTTGATTTAACAAAGTTTTCAGTTGTTTTTTTATTCATGCTTCGTAATTAGTTTTATTTACTCTTTTCTTTTAATATGAAATAGTGGCATGTAGGAAAATTTGTTTCATGATTGAATTATTTTTATTTTCATGTGATGAATAATATCTCATTTGCTTCATTAGTATAACTTAAGTGACAATAGGTTATGTTAAAATTTATTTTAAGTAAATTTAAGACTTGGGAGAGCAGCGATTTTGCAACTTGATTGCACTCACATTGTCAGGTTGGTTAGTAAAATAGTTAGGCGACAATGCAACTTTTAAGGAAATATAATTTAATGATCTATTGTTATTAGATGCTTCTAGGTGACAGATAGTTGCATAAGACTAATAGTGTAGTCAACCCAACAAAGATAGCTGCTTTAGTGGTTTTATTCATCACAAATGTAAAACAACAACAACGGTGTTCACTTCAACATTTCTGGAGAAAGTATAGTTTAGCATTGCATTTAAATTTGTTTCATTAGCTGCTACAATCTATTTTAGGTAACATTTCAATTTTTGCATACACGTAAAAAGAATGAACCTTGTGTTCTGCATACATAAAGCTTATCAGATCCAAATGCATTTCCTACTAGTGTGATTCATGGGTTATCAAAGCTAAGCTTATGAAATATCATTGAAGGGTTATGAAGCAAACTGCTACACAAACTAAGCTCCAGTATCTTGAAATAAAAATAAAAAAGTTAGATTAACTTGCCAAGTTAGCAAATAAAATGGTATGTTCTAGTTAGAAATGGGTGGCTATAATAGAGCTACCTATCAAATTGTAACATCAATTAATATCCACATCCTGAATAATAAGATGAAAGCTTTTTGTCATAAGAAACTTTTTTGAGAATAAAAACATGGGAAAATGTTTAAATATGGACTTATAAGCAAAGCTCATTTAGAACCACAAGTTGCCAAAGAAAAACTCTTCATAAATTATTAAAGATTAGTAGTGTGTGAAGTGTTCGAAAATATAACCAAGTGTATTTTTGATATAATTTTGTTTCAATTTATGCTTTTTCATGATTATTTTTGTTATTTTATGACATGATTGCAACAGGACAAACCAACTCAGAGGATGGAAGAAATGATCTGTGGCATTGCGATGCTACTTTTAATGACACCCTGATGCTAGGCACAGACACCTCAATGCCATCAAAGCAATGCCATCGAACCCACGGGTAAAAGTGCATCTAGAAACTCAAGAGCATGGTGCATCTACACTAGAAACCAGTGCCCCAACCGCCGTCATTTAATGCCCCAACATCATGTTTAGGGTGCTTAAATTCTAGTACCAACATCTAAAATCTGAGAGCTCGATATCTCCACTACATCAAGTTGGAACATAGGGCCCATCAGAGGATCGTGACACTGTGATCTTGATGCCCGAAATTATTGTGAAGGCATTGATCAACCATGTAAGTATATGTTTCAATCAAATAATATAAAAAATTAGATTGTGTGCAATTATCTCATTAGAAAACTTGTCAACTTTTTTACGACACTATTTTTAGGTTGTGGAGTTGCCCGTTGGAAGCTGTCGCTTGCCAGAATCAGAATCCCATCGCTTGCTTTGGAAAGATATTTAATTTACATATATATAAGTTTAGAAAAATATGAAATCAAACTGATCTCATATCTTTCATAATTCAAATGAAAGAGCACTATACCTCAAACCCTGTATCTATCCCGAAAGATAAACACAATACTTGAGGGTGAGGCTCGATCAAATGAACTAAGAAATATATGACATCCGTTTGGTCTGAAAAAACTATTTTATTTGCCAACAAGTTCCTCTATTTAATATGAAAAATTAAATAGGTTTTATATTAAGTTAGGTTCGGACAATAAGTCTATAAGGGCAAACCCCTATAGTTAATTACATCTTAGATAACTGAAGTCACCTAAGAGAATTAATTACATCTTAGATAACTACCTAAGAGAACTCTCGATAAAAATCAGGGAATATTATTTTCAAAGAGGTCAAAAGGATTGGACTTTTCAACGAAATTGGACAAAGAGGTGTGAAAGGGGAATGACTCAAATTTAGAACATCTTGTTGTAGAGTCCAAAGAAGGAAGAACTGGGGGATGTCACAGATCCTAAGGAGAACCTCGGTGACTTCCCAAGCTATCCTAATATTTGGTTTTAGTTTTAGAGAGAAATATTTAAATATTTTATTCTCTCAATTTTATTTGCTTAGGACTTACATTCATGTGAAACGATCACACAAATGACCTGGAAGATGTGAGGATTTAGGTCGTGGAAAACAACAACCTCAGAATCATAAGATAAGTTAGGGCATATATTATACAATAGAGCTATACAAAAGGCCTGAAAATGAGTTGAGGATTTATGTTGCATAAGTAAACAACCTCGAAAGACCTATTGCTTGTTGTTTAATTTTAAGGAAAGATATGTAGTTGTAGATCCTCTTGCTGATGAAGATGGTTGTGTTGCCTAATATGTTAGGTCCAAGCTCCTCGCCATGAAGAGTTTAAGTTTTCTAATGTGTCAGGTTATGATGTCAAATCAAATGTTCTCATGGTTATGGTCATTAAATGTTATGGGGCATACTAAAGTTGATTAGAGCGACACCGGTTAGGTTAGGATGGATCTTACGGTTCTCTCGTTCTGGTACCACTATTTTCTTTCGGATTCACTTAGTCCAAATGAATTTATTAAACTTAACTTAATGAGTTTCAACCTTTCATTTAGATTGTGGGAAATCTCCTTAGCAACCGTAGGTTACGTTCTTCGAGAAATTCCCGATCATCCGATAGAGACGTCTTAATTTAGTTGCAATTGTTGTTTTGTAATGTTTGTGATTAAATTTTGAGTTATCTTATGTTTTGAATGTTGTGGTGGTAAATTTTATCTTGTTTGATTTTTAATTTTGGTTTTGGTTTTGTGGCTATCCTAGCAGTTTTGTGATTCATGCAGGGGGACATTGTTATTTAACATGCAAGCTCGAGACAAGAAGTACAAAAATGTAAATGTATTAATTTAAATGTGTACCTGTTGATTCTTCTCGTTCATCCACCTGAAAGATTAGTACTTGAAAAGCATGTATATAATTTTGTAGGGAATTTAAATTTCAAGAGTAGATGAAGGTTTAGCTATCAAACCCCAAGTTATGACTTTATTGAATCTCAGAAGATCCTTGTGGATGGTTTTAGAACAAAAATATGGCAAGTCCAATTTGCCCTTCAGAATGTCCAATATATTTAAAAAATGCTCGAGGCATGACCCTGTACCATTTTGAAGATCTCTTGAAATATTTTCAGTTCATTTTGGACTTATCATATTGTTTCATTAATCATCTGAGGTTAAAGTGTGAATACCCCGTTGCTCAGTGAGATCTGATAATTTATTTATCTCGAGGATAGGATACTCCATTAATCAATTGATGTGTCGTTTAAAGGTTATGTGAGTGGGTGCCCCTAAGGCAAGTTTAGGTTATTTAAAGATTATAGTACCCACAATTAGAGTTAGACTTATAGTGTTTAAGTATGTTAATCACCAATCTTGTTATCTTCTAAATCAAATCAATTGAGTTTAGACATCGATTGAGTTTAGACATCGCAATTGAGTTTAGACATCGAGCCTATGTCACTATTAAGCCTTTAATAATCATGATAGGTAGAATGGTGATCATCAAAATTTTAATTTAAGTGGTACACATTCTTATCAAATTGTCAAATCATCCTCAACTTTGGGCTTAAGAAAAAAGTAAATTACCATCTTTCCAGCTTAAGTCCATCACTTAAGAATCGTTTGATCTTAATTGGCTTATAATTCATGAAGAATAAGAGAATTATGATTTTGTTCATGTTGTGCTAGGGTGGTGAGTGAGTTTCTACCTTTTAATCTCATTATATTTCAACCATCCAAGTATGTTTATGAAGATCAAAATTACCCATTTTCCCTTGGTTAATCCTAAATTTTGATTAAGGCACCAAAGTCTAAAATGACTATTTTGCCTTTCGGGCACTTCACCTCATAACTCATTAAACACAACTCAAATGGCTTTGAGCATTTAGAGTATAATATCCATGAGGTAATTACAATATTAGAGGAGAATATGTGGACGAGGAGAATATGTGGACTTCTCACTCAAATTTAATTTAAATATTTATTTAAACTCAGAAAATAAGCTCCTTTAGGAATTAATTTATTTGACTTTCTAAACTAAAGTTTTTTTTTTTATTTATTAGAAAATTATTAGGGGTCTCCTTAGGTCAGAGGAATAATTAGAAAAAATTTCATGATTTTTTTAATTGATTTATTATAATTATTTTAATTGAAAAATAAAGAAAATCCACTCTTAGGCCTTTAAAATTTATTTTTAACTTAGGAAAATATAGGAAAAATATTTTAATGAGTCCCAAGTGATCAGAGAGAAATTAGGCACATTTTGAATTATTTTAATATTTTTGAGATTTTTAATTATTTTTAATTATTTTAAAATTCATAATAAGGCTCAAAATTTAAGTATTTTCTAAAAAGTAATTTTTATTTATCCCAAGTGCCTCTGATCACAAGGAACTCAGAAAACTACTTTTCATACTTTTCCCAAGTGTATTAAATTTAATATAATTATTTTTGTACAAAAATATAAAGTTTCTTAGAAAATTAACTTTAATACTCAAACTTAATCAAATAATTTTCAAATTTTTACAGTGGATAAACATGATTTTATGAACAATGTTGGATTAATTTTGTCAATTTTTGATAAGTATATAATTTACAAAAATTAACACAATATATTTATATTTAACTAAATATAGAAATTTACAAGATAATTCAAGACATCATGATATTTGTCCTAGACTTCTCTAACCACAGGAAACTCACTAAAATTATTCCAATAATTTTCAAATGATATTTTGATTTATATATTTAAAATAAGCCAAAATGGTCACCTTAGCTTGAAAATTAGGGCTAGAAGCATAGAGATGCCCTCTGACCTTGGAAAAATTAGAGGACATAGTCTCTGTCTTGGTGAGCAATGCTTGATCATAATGAATTAAAACACTCCAGAGGGTATTTAATTCAGTAATAATCAAGTAATAAGAAAATAATTTTTATTTTTAGGCCACATTATTCTCCTCTGTTCACTGAGCAAGAGGGCATTTTGCTTTTATTTTTATGATTTTTCTAGAGAAAGATATGGATTTTTCATTTAAAATAATTCAGAAAATCTATATTTTTCTACTTATCCACGCGACGCCACCTCAACCTACGACAGCCCCAAACTCACACACGGCGCTCCGCTAATCGACGCCGCCATGCACCTCAGCTGCCACGTGGCCCAACTTTTCTCACCAAGATTTGGTCGGCTTGATCTTCTCCGTTGATGAAATAAACGCGCGATCGGACGGCTCACTATTATTGTCTCCAAGTGACCTAACTCGTAAGTCGTTCACACTATTACCTTAATATCTTCATCTAGACTCAACCAAATTGCGTGGGGTTTGTTTCTAAAACTTCATCTACTTGAAATGAATACATATATACTGTTAATAAAGTATGAAATCAATCCATTACAAATGGAGAATCAAAATAAGCTCGGGGTAGGGTTAGAGCTCAATACCTTTGTCTGAGAGGGGAGTCCTCAATCAGATGGTTGTGGTAGCTTTAATTGGGTCCAAAAAATCTCCAGATGAAGCCTTGTGCCCTGGTGAATTGTCTAGATATGATTTTGATCAAGGTGAATTTCAGGTGTTGGTCTAGAGCTAGGTTAGAGGTTGTTTCAGAGGTGGGTTTGATGAGGAATCAATTCCTCTTGCTCTAGGGATAGTGTGTGCACAATGAATTTAAGTTTGGTGGACTGTGCAGAGATATTCTAGTTTGAGCTAAAAGTTTAAGCTCAAAATTGGGCTCTCACAGTGGGAATCAGAGAGGGAAGATGGTTGGATTAAGCTTAGGGATGCTTGGAGAGTCTCTGGTGAGATTTTGGCAGAGTTTCCCCAAGAATTTTGCACTCTCCTCTTTAGTCGTGGAGGAGGTGAGTGTTTATAGAAAGGCTTGGGGTGGAGCTCAGGGCCAATTAGTGGGTGCAATAATCTGCTTATGTGGAGGGCAGAAGAGTTCTAAAGAGCCATTAGAATGAGTTGGCCTCTAGGGTTTAAATTGGGTTTTATTTAGGTGTGGTGGCTCTCAGTTTTGGCATTTTCCGGCCACTAGGCTGGTTGACAGGGCCAGGGGTGGCGAGGGGTGGTGGCAATGGGGGAGGGTTAATTATGGTTAACCCTCAATGGCAAGTGATGATGGAGGAGATATTTTGGTTGAGGCCCAAAAATGGGATAAGATCCCTTAAATTAGGGGACCCTTGGTCCATAGCTCACCAAGATGGTTTAAGATGGTTTAGCCTGGTGAATAGGGTGCGTTTAGTGGTTGTGATGTCATCAATTTGGTGATTTTGGCATGACGAAGTCAATTTTGAATTTTGGTGCATGGGTTCAATTTGGGTCAAAATGACTATAAGCTGGGTTTGGGTTAAGAAAACCATGGCATTGAGCTCAATTAATTGATCAACTTGGTGTAGATGATTGTCATAAGAAGTTTTGAAAAGGTTTGGGGTGATTTTGAATTGATTTGTAAGCTCAATTTGGAGGATTTTGGGCATTTAGTCAATTTGGGGTGTTGGGTTAGACTTGAATCTAGGTTGGGATAAGGTTGAGCTAAGTCCAAATTGATTATTGAAAATAATCTATAGGAATTTCATGAAGAGTTCTCAACATTAATTGGGTGCCAATTTTTGGGTTAGGGCATTCATTTTGGTGGAATTTAGAGACAGTCAATTTGGGGCAGATTTGGGGATTTTGAATGTGGGTTGAAATTGAGTGAAATTGAGGCTTGAACAAGGCCATATGAAGGTCCAATTGGATGTGTATGATTGTTATGAAGAGTTTAGAATTCAAATTAGGGCAAATTGAGTAGGCTATGGGGTTCAATTTGGTGGGGCTTATCATAGAGCCAAAATTGGGGGTTTTGATTTGGATCAAAATTGAGCTCAAAGCATGAGTCAGTTAGGCTTGGATTTGGTTTGGATTGATCATATGAAATATTAATTTGAGATTAGAATTGAAATTTCGGAGGATTGGGGCCAAATTAATGGACATTTGGGATGAATTTGGGGAAATTGGGCCTTTATTTGGGGAAATTGGGCCTTTAAAAGGAAATTGGGCCTTTAAAAGCAATTTGGGGATTTTGTTCAAAATGGTCAAATTGGCCAAATTGGGTTCAATTAAAGGGTCCAAATTAATTTGGATACATTTGAACTGATTTTGGATGTCTTGGGAAAGTTTGGGTTACCAAGGGTATTTTTGTAATTTTGGCAAATTTGAGGGTATTTTGGTAATTTTAGCAATTTTCGGTGGTTTTGGGCAACTTGGCTATTTTGAAATTGTTTGAAATGATTTTTGAACAAATTTGAGAATTTTGGCTGAATTTGGGAATTTTGGCCAAATTCAAGGTTTCAAGGGCATTAGGTAATTTGGGTGGATTTAGGGGGGAGCAAAATGCCAAGTTAGATATTTTGGTAGAATTGGGGTACCAACTACTATGCATGAGCTATGGACTAATGAAATCCCCATTTGGGTCTTCTATGTATTGGTCTTAGCTAAACCCTAGCCTAGGGTCAGTGGGTCTAGGGGACCATCTACAAGAGTCTCTCAAAAGATCAAGGGATCAAAGTCAACAATTTTGGGTTTTAGGGTTGTGAGTGAAAGTGGATGCAAGTGAGTGCAAGTGAGTAAACTAGCTCCAGACCAACACTCAGGGTCAACCCTAAGGTCAAACAGTCCTATGGGGACTCTCCTTGAGCTCCCTCATAGTGAACCCACCTACTAAGTGCTAGAGGTTAGTACCAATATGTGGAACTTCAAGTTGAGCAAGGAAGAGTTTAGAATTTCTAATGGTGAGGGATCCTTTTCTGGTTCTTTAGGAATAGTCAACAGAAAAGTCATATGGCTAGACCCTAGACTACTAAAGAAGAATAACTAAACCCCAAAAGTGAGGTCAACACTTTTCTAACATGCTAAGTTCTAATTTAGTACACCACAAAGTTTTGTTTGAGGTTTCATATTTTTAGAAGGAAAGAGATTCACAAATCCTCATACAGAAAAAAAAAAACACAATTTTTTTAAGTCATTAAGAGATGATGAGGGTTATGCTTCTTTGACACCGGCCATTGATTTCTTGATGTTTTTCCTCTGAGTTTCTACCGTGATTGTTGATAATTAAGGGTAAGTCCTCATTAACCTATGCCTAGATCATAATTAGTGTTGTAAACCTTATTGCAGTTAAGGGGACTTAACCACACAAAATTTTATAAGGATCCTCTAGTTCCTTTTCTAGTTTGCAATTTCTTGATGAAACCTGCTATTCCTCTATGCTATTGTGTTTTAGTCTACTTATTATTCTAATTAATAATTAGAAGTATTAGAATATTACACAGTGTTTTAACATTTAAATTGACCAAATCAATTCTAAATGATGCTTGAAATGTTAACACATCGACATGCATAATTTACTAGCGAAGTAATTATTGAGAAAAATCACTCACATAGAAAATAACAATACCAAAAAATCACTAGTTTTACATAACAAGAGTATGAAAAAGAATTTAGATATGATGTATGATGTGAGAAAATATAGGAAGTCTTATTGAACACAGTGAAGGTACAATATAAGAAGTATAGAAAAATTACAACCGAGACAACCATTCCTTAATATGCACCAGATTCCTCTTCATACAAATGAACTCTCTATTAATCTCTGATATACAATAGCACACAATATCTTTCTCATAATCCTATCAAAACTCAATGAAAAACTACATAGAAATCTCCCCTGGAAGAGAACATGAAGAAAATTCTTGGGTAAGACATGACTTCCTCACAACCACAAAAAGAGCAACCCCCAATAGCCAAGAAATAACTCTAATTATTCTTATAAATCAACTTATATAGTTTTGGCCAAAATTGCCTCCAATTTCTTGCCAAATTTGGGCTTGGATGGACCCCTACGTAGATACACCCGTTTTAGCATAGGCATGTCTAACACTGACATAACTATCCTGAGACCTAGTGTAATTATTGTCCTTTTAGGGTCTGCATACTTCTCTGCCTCTTAACACTGATGACCCGACATAACTATGCCTTGCGAGTGGATTAGGTATATCAATTTTCATTTTAGTCAAAGTTCACATTTTCACTTCCTGAAGCGTGATCAGCATATGTAACTTGCAGAACATAGCATAAACACTTTTCAAAAACATAAAATTATCATAATAAGAAAATTAATTATGGGATTTAGGCAAACAACTATCACGAATTTGATTAAAATAAGATCCAAACAAAGAATTTTGGCCAGATACATTAATGATTTTGACAAAAATTTTGATGTTAAATCAATATAAGGGAATATTTAGAAAGGCTTGAGAGGCTTTTGCACTACAGCAAAAAGTATTATAACCGACATAAAAACTGACAGATTAAATTTTTATTGATAAAAGTTTTCTATTTTCCTATGGTTTTATGACAACTTATGTGTTGAGTTATTTTCAATGGCATAACAACAAAATGTATTGTCTCTTATGAACCATATATTAGTTTTCGGCAATTTTTATTATAAATGACACATCCCACCTTCATTTATAAGTACATAATAACTAACAACCATATGTCATTGGTTAGTTATGAACCCATCTTTTTACATGGCGTTAAACGACGAGCTATTTTAGTAACTAATAGTTAATGTGATCAGTATTAATATTAATAACCTATAGTTTTGAAGCCATTCGTAAGCTATCAGAAAGAATTCTTTATCCCACCAAAATTTGCTTTGCCCCTGAACTTGCCATAATCCCAATCCCTCTCGGTCTCTCCCTCTCCCTCTCCCTCTTGCCCTAACCCGCCCCTCCCTTCCTCTCTTCCGAAGACTCCAGTGCCCAGGTGATCGTAGCTCCGACGACTCACCCCAGCTTTGACACTCCAACATTAATCACAACACTCAAATGTATGGTTTATTGTGATGTAGAAAGGCATGTTAGTAGTAGAATTCAATTTAGTTGGTTGAAGTGGATGAATGCTTATAGTCTATTGTGTGATAGAAAAGTTTCACTTAGACTGAAAGAAAATTTTTACAAAATCATGGTGAGACCTACAATGCTCTATGACACAAAATGGTGGGCTTTAAAAGAGAAGCATAAAATTAAGTTAAGTGTTGCCAAGAGGAGAATGCTTAGGTGGATGAGTAGCTTTACACTTAGAGATAAAATGTGAAATGGCTATGTCCGTGTGTAGCTTCTGTGGAAGACAAAATTAAAGAAAATCATCTTAGATGGTTTGAGACATTAAATGTTGACCATCTGATGTACCAATTAGGAGAGTATATGTTTTAGATTTCACTTATGTTAATAAATATAGAGGTAGACCACCTACAAAGACTAGGGCATATTGTATAAAAAAATGATCTTAATTTATTAGCATGAAATGAAAATATGACACTCAATAGGACACCATGGATAATAAGGATTCATGTAGCTAACCCACATAGTGCATTGAAGGCTTGTTCTTATTGGTGGTGAGACATGCAATGCTCTATATCATAGAATGTTGGTTTTTAAAAGAGAAACATAAAATTAATTGAAGTGTTCCCGGGATGAGAATTCTTAGGTGGATGAGTGACCCTTCACTTAGAGATAAAATGTGAAATAAATATATCTATGAAAGCATTAGTGTAGCTCATGTGATAGAAAAAATTAGATAAAATTATCTTAGATGGTTTGGTCAAATTAAACGTCGACCATCTGATGAATCGGTTAGCAGAGTAGATGCTTTAGATTTGACTTATGCTAAGAAATACAGAGGTAAACCACCTACAAATACTTTCGCATATTATATAAAAAATGATCTTAATTTATTAGAATTAAATGAAAATATGACACTCAATAGAACGAAATGGAGAAAAAGGAATCATGTAGCTAACCCCAATTAGTGGCTTATAAGCTTGTTGTCGGTGGTGAAACCTGCAATGCTCTATGACATTAAATGTTGGCCTTTAAAAGAGAAGCATAAAATTAAGTTGAGTGTTTCCCATATGAGAGTGCTTAGGTGGATGATTGAATTTACACTTAGAGAAAAAATATGAAATGAATATATTCATGAAAGGGTTAGTGTAGCTCCTGTGACAGAAAAAATTAGAGAGAAACATCATAGATGGTTTGACTAAATGTATTTCTATTATGTTCTCTTTATATATTTTTAAATTAGTTGTCAGCTTGTCATTGGTATCATATGATTGATTAGAAGAGGAGAGGAACTAGAAAAGAAGGGACTTAAAAAAAGTAAAGACAAGCATAGAAAGAACGTGGAGGGTTACGTATGATAAATCTCACATGGAGAGGTCCAGCATGTCCGCCCAAATAAGATTGGGCAAAGGCACCTTGGACCAGTATATTTGAATCTGCACCTACTTAGAATACCCACAACCGGAGATTCAGGTGTATGTGCCTGTTTTGGGGTCAAGAGCACTCTCAAGGGCACGTATCCCACTTAGTTAATTACATCTTGGGGGATACCCAAGAGTAATCTTGATAAAAAGGGATTCACTTTATATTATCACGGACTTCGGGAAATAAGTCATCAAAAAAAGGTTATTCTGTATGGGAATTTTTGATGCTTCAAAGCTCTCGCTAAGTCATGGGGCAAGAAAGTGAATCTCTCACATCTCGAATGAGTAGCGGCGAATCAGCACATGGAGCCCACAAAATAACCCTAATCATTTTGATGGGGGATATCCCAACACGTCAAAGCATGTCCAAGTCATAAGGGTCAAAGACAAATCATTGTATTTAAAACGGGTGGTAGCTCATCGGCATTGGGCCATTAAGATGATACCAACGAACTCAAGGAGCGACAAGACTCAAAGGGGCTCAACAACAGGAAGGTAGAGTAACCTTATAAGGTAGAGGTAGTTGGGTCGGAGTACTACTGACCCATCATCCCAAGTCACTAAGATCCTAAGTCTGCATGTCATGAATATAGTTAACCCAACATGTTTAGACATCTTCGATCAACAATCCAAGAATTGCATCATCCATTGAGACCTTGGTAGGCCTAAAGTCAGAGAGAGGAAACTCTGTCCTATGACTATAAGCTCGAGTTCCAATAGGTGGGACTTATATTTTTCATAGCGAAAAGCATGCCTTAAGAAAGGAAGAGAAGAGGAGGGTTAGCTACAAAGTTTGAAAGACACTGAACAAAAGAACTTACAATTGTATGGATTGAGAGTCCTCTAACACCTTAGGCGCAGTACATAACCATTTATATTAAAATGTTTACTTGGACAGTTAGGTTAGAGAAGTACAAGGGCTTCTCCTCGAGACATGCAATATGAATGCAATTATCTAAAGAGGTCCTTAAATATTTTAGAGACTCTATTTGCATGACTTGGGTTATGCCCACGCAATGCAGCCCATTTAAATTTTGAACCGAAGGCCGTGCAAGGAAATAAAAGTGCAAATTTTAAAGTCTTGAATATTTTAATCCTAAAACTTAATTATCTTGAATTTTGTAAGGATTTTGTAGAAAAATTAGGATTTTAAGTCATAATAAGTCTATATTGCATCGTGATTCCAAGACAATCCACATAAATAAATAAGAAAAAATTTCAAGCATTTGGCCATGCAATTAGGCAGAAAATAAGCCAAATAAATCATATAAAAGGCCAAATGCTTCTGACTCGGCAACACATCCCAGAAAAGAACATAATTGTCAGACTCTACATTTATATGCCTGATATTAACTCTATATATGAATACAAAATGCAAAATTAAGATACAGGACACGAACATCTACTCTTGGTCCCTACCACCTGGTTCCCATAATAAAGCATCCCAGAACTCGTGCTTGTATCTTATTTCTACTACAAGACCCTCTCAGGACTCTAAAAAGTATATAGGGAATGAAAAAAGCTCAACTTGTATGGAAAACAAGGTTAGTTGGTAAGCCCATGCAACGCATAATGAGTCTTGTCTAATGAGGGAGCTAAACAATACCCTCAAACAGAGGATTAGTGAAAATCTTCACATGATCCCTCTTTTAAAGTACTTTTTTGTGTGCATATAGAGGCATGAATCCCTATAAAAAAGCATCCTAACTCACTACCATACATATCAAGCACTTAGTCACACCAAAAGAATAAAGCAAGAATATTGTCTAGCTAAAACAACCAAAATCAGTAGACAACAAGAGCCAGGCATCAAAAATAATATCTAGCATCATAGATCCTAGCCAGCACTCCATCTAACAAAAAGTGTCCTAACTAGTACCTAAGTGCACGGGGTAGAGTCTCTGGCTACCATATGAATTTGATGTGGTCATCGCACTGGCCCCGTCTTAAAGATCCAAGGGATCCAAAGCACGTCATAAGAGAGGGGTGATATTTAAAATAAGTGGCCTCACATATGAACTAACTTATATAGTTATAAAAGTAGGTGGATAATAAATAAATAGTAAAAATAGCCATTTTATATTTTTAAAATAGCAGACCATAGAATGTTGGTTCGTTATGCATATGATGCACCTTAAAAACCTTGGATCCTTACCATAATTATATTATTTAATGCTTGCGATTTAGAAAATCACACTGCTTGTGGAGGAATCCTCACAAGTAACGCTTGTTTAAGTATCATGACCAACAAATAGGTCTCCTACTTACTAGTGAGACAACCATTAACACATATGGGCAAGCACACAAACATGCAAGAGGCCTATATTGTGATCGTTCCACCAAAGTACAAAGAAACCACAAATAATGCCCAAAAGAGTGAGGCACACATCATGCAAATTGATGCAAGGATGTTACATGCAACATGACATGCATGAACGGGATGTAGTGGTAAAAACAGGCCACCTATGTGAGGAATCAAGCCTTTTCGAGGACCCGAGGTTCCATGCGACAAGTAAACATTGGCTACAAGTGAGTTTGAGATGAGTGGTGGGATACCTATGAAGAGGATTCACATCTTACTTGAGGGGAACTCATCAAGCATGTATGCAAATATGCAAGATATGCAACATGTAAAGAGTTAGAGTGAGTACAACATGAAGGTAGGACTCGAAAAGGATGGGCATGTTGTGAAGGCATCAACCCGATATATGAGTATGCCAAAGTGGCAGTGACCTAAAGGATGGTTATGTCATGAAGGCAGCTGCCCCATAGAGAGGTATGCCAATGAGGTAGTGACCCTAGGGATAGGCATGTCATTAAGGCAGCGACTCAACAAATGGGTATGCCGAGGAGGCAGTGGCCCAAGAGATGGGCATGCCATGAAGGCAGTGGCCCCAAGGATGGGAATGTCGTGGAGGCAATGACCTGAAAATGTAGGCATGTCGTGGAGATAGTGGCCTGAGGTTGAGTCTGCCAAGGAGGCACTGACCGGGGGACAGGCATGCCATGAAGGAAAAAACTTGATAGATGGGCATGTCGAAGAGGCAGTGACTCAAGGACAGACATACTTTGAAGGTTACAGACCGATAGATGGGTGCGCCAAGGAGGCAGTGACTCAGGAATTGACATGTTGTGAAGACAACAGTCTGAGAGATGGGTACGATGTTAAGGTAGTGACCCAAAAGAGTGGACATGTCGTAGTGGCAGCACTCTGGGGATGAATATGTCAAGGAAACAGTGATCTGGGTATGGGAACTTTGTGAAGACAGCAGCCCAACAAATGGGTATGTTGAGGATATTGTGTCCAGTCCATGGGCTCTTAAGCACCACTCTCCCTAACACCTAGGCGCCATTGGGCGGCGCCTTCTTTTTCAGCTCTAGCAAAAGTTTCTTTTTTTTTTCCTATTTTACGAGCCTAAGAGCTTGGTATTGGCTCCTAGCCCTACATGATGTCCATGTAATAAAAGCAAGTGCTAGAACTCTAAAGGCTTGTTTGCAATGATTCAAATAGGTATTTTGTGCATGTCGATACCCTGGGTCGGCGTCGGGGCACCAGTCTAGCCGAAAGCCCTAATTTTTGCCAGGAATGCTCGTTGGGAAATTTTTTTGATCTGTAAGTTATGGGAGAATTCATATGAGGGAAATATATTCAAATAAATCCAAAATGAAGTATTCTCAACATTAATAGTTGCTACCTTTGAATGATATTCTTAAACTTAAAGGGTTTTGCATTGTTTTTATTTTCTTATTTTGTAGAAAAGAGGAGGAACCTTTACATCTTTTTTTTTTCAATTGTGTTTTCTTTTCTTTGGATATTTGGGTGCAGTTAACATTCTCATATAAAATTGATATTTCACTTTGTGGATATCGTGATTTGGAACAATGCTTATTGCTTTGGAGGAGAGGTAACACTAAACTTTATTTGCAAAATTTTATCCCATGTATTGCATGTTGGTTTCTTTGGATGGAAGGAATCAAAGGAAACACTATGGTTTTTAACAATGCAAAAGGCATTTTAACCAATGTTAAATCCTTTGTTTCTAAGTTTGTTACATATACCACTTTTCGTAAAATATTGGCTAGATTAAATAATGTGCGGCAAACCATGGGTGTTGTTAAGAGGTCCATTTGGCCAGTCAAGTGGGACATCACACCTTTTGGTGATATTAAAGCAAATATACTTGGAAGTTATAATTCTAATAATACAGGTGTTGGTAAGGTTATTTGAAATCATAATGGACATGTCTCATCTTTGTTTTTCGCTCATTGTGAATGTGTTGACACATTCTATTCTGAAAAAGTTGTATTATCTACTGCTTACTCATTGCAAAGGAGATGAAATTATGGAATTTGATTGTGAAAATGAACTCCCTCTCTGTGCTTCGTTGTTGCAATGGTAATCTTAGTTGTAATTGGCAAGATTTGATTTTTTGGGCTAAGATTAGGAAGTTTCTGCACAACTTTACTTTTAAATGGAATCATATATTTTGTGAAGCAAATAGACCTATGGATATTTTTGTCGGATATGGTGCACCACATGGTGTTATTAAGTGGGCTTTGAATCAAATGCCGATTTTAATTTACTAATTCATGGAAAAAGATTGGATTTAACAAGCATTAGAATTGAAAACATTGGGGGTTGTATTTTTTTGGTGTGTTGTACCTCTCAGCGGAGGATCCTTAGGTTTTGTTTTTCGAGTGACTTGTATTTTGGGTATAGTAGAACCTCCAGCCAAGCTTTATATATTTTTTTGGAACAAATATAATTCCCTCTGGGTTCCTATGTATGTATGTATGTATGTATGTATGTATGTATGTATGCATGTATAAATATATATGTATATATGTACATACATATATACTTCTACATACATATATACATACATGCATACATATGTAGACACATATATACTACAGACATATGCATCTACATATATATGTATATATGTATTTATGTATATATGTATGTATATATTTATGTATATATATATGTATGTATATATATGTATATATGTATGTATGTATGTATATATTTGTACCTATGTATGTTTTCTAGGTATGTATGCATGTACGTATAAGTGTGTGTGTGTGTGTACATATGTGTGTGTGTGTGTATGGTGTGTATCTCACATGAAAATTTGCAACATAAAAATTATGTTGACATTGTTAATCTTAGAACCATGTGTTGTGATTGGGTGGCCATAATTTCATAGCATTTAAAACAAAAATGTTCACGGCTCCCTTGCTATAGGTGGAATAGGCATTAATCTGTGTTAAATTAGATGACGATAGTAGATGCAGAGAGATATGTGCGACGAAGTCATAATCTTGATTAATTATAAAATTCCTATCCGAGTGTCGAAAATTCTTGCTTGAATGACACTAAACAATAATTATAGGAGCGGCAACTTGTTGGGAAGATTAGATTAATGAATTGAGGAAAATGACTTGTTGACTTCAGTTTAGGGCTGTGAAATTGGCTCGAAGATCGTGAATAGCTCGAAAATTAGATCGAATTTTAGCTCGGATCTAACCTTTCAAGCCGTGCTACGAGCCAAATTAAAGGATTGAATTTCTTTCATTCCGTCCTCAGCTCAGATCGAGATCGGATCGGGGTCGAAATAAATTCTTATATATGTACATATATGACGCCTAATTTTTAGTTTTGTATGTATAATGCAATTCCAGCTCGGTTGGTGAGGTCCGATCTGGCTCATGAGCCATAAATGGCATTTGAGCCGGCTAAAAAATCAGACCGATCCACACTAGATCCGATTGAAATTTATTGGATCAATCCACGACTTGATTTCGATCCGTTCAAAAATATTTCCATTAGATTCCGTGCCGACCCTAGATCGGTTCGAAATCAGATCTTTTACACCCCTACTTCAGTTTTGTCATACCCATTTTATTCAAAATGAAATTTCTATTCTTTTGCAATTTGTGCGTTTAAAATATGACGAATGCGAGATTTAAAAAAAAAATATTGAAGGAATGGTTCAAGATGTATATTATTAATTTTTAGCCTTCATTTATTAAAATTTATAGTTGATAGCAAAATTTTACTATAAATTTTAGCAAATGATGCCTCTTGGAAAGTCTATAGTGATAGTACTACATTACCATCTGAGTATTACACTAAAATTCGGCACACAAGATTAATTAAAGAGAAGTAAGTTGGAGACTCACCTCAACTTATTACGTGTAAAGCCCTGAAGAGGGGAAAAAACTACGAGGTCTACCACAGTTGATATAATTCACTATCAATTGTAAGTGCATAGATTCACTTTTCTCCTGAATACAAAGATGATCATTGTAAGCATACAATAGTGGTTCATCGATGATAGTCGTTCTACTTGTAATGAGTGTAGTTCATGGTGATAGCTGGCTGCAAGGGTTGTAATCGACTGCCATGGAGGCAATGATACGTCAAGAATGTTGTTGATGTTGGTTATGGCATTAGCTTCTCTTATAAGCCATATTTGAATGCCATGATAATAGCTGGCTATGTGAGCCACAAATGGTTTTTTCAAGAGTGTTTGTTGGTCATAGAAGACGTAGTAGAAAGTTATAGGAGTTGTGAGCCATGCTGGTCGTAGTTGGTCATATAAGCTATATATGCAAGTTACAATAACATTGATAGACTGTTCTGATGGAGTTTGTCATATAAGCCATAGAGGAGAGTTGTGATGACGTCTATAGGCCGCAGAGGCAGGAGTTGAGAGCTACACAAGAGAAAAGCCATGTTAAATGAAGTTGGTCACATAGGCCATAGCAGTTAATTGTGGTGATGTCTGTAGGTTGCAGAGGCGGGAGTTGGAACTACACGAGCTGTGGACCACGGGGGTTGTAGTTGGTCACGTAGGTCGTAGTTGTTAAATGTGATGACATTCGTACATCACAAGGACCGGTGTAGGGAGTTGCATGAGTTATGGACCGTATAGGCCGTAGTTAGTCACTTAGGTTGTAGTGATGAGTTGTGATAATGTCCGTAGGACTCATAAGCTAGAGTTAAGAGCTACACAAGCTATGAACCACGTAGGTCGTAGTTGGTTGCATAGGTCATATCGGTGAGTTGTGATGACATCTGTAAGTCACAAGGACCAAAGTCGAAAGATGCAAGAGTTGTAAACTTAAGCAATTATGGTGAGTTTTGATGATGTCTATATTATGAAGGGGTGGATTCAAGAGATGCACAAGCTGTAGACCACATAGATGGTAGTTGATCAGGTAGGCTGTAGTGATGAGTTGTGATAACATCCGTAGGGAGCTTGGAGTTAGAAGCAGCAAAGAGGGAGCTTTAGAAGTCTAGAGAAAGTCACCATCTTCAGGGTGCTTTTTTACACCATCTTCTGGAAGCGTCGTAGTATCATATGTATGGTACTTTGTTACATTATCATTGGGGTAAGTCATTACATCTTATTTGGGGTGTATCATTATGATGTATTTGGGAGACATTGTTATGTCGTATGTGAGGTGCTTTATAACATGGTCATTGGGTTGTATAATTGCACTGTATTCATAGTGCATTATAAGTTGCCTTTGTAGTGTGTCATTGCATCATTTCTGGAGTGTGTTGTTACATTGTATAAGAGGTGTGTTCCTCTGAAAAATGCTTCACGGTTCTGCAATGTACATTGGGATTTCATCATACACGTTCTGACTCTATAATAAATTTCACTAAAAGGAGTTGGTAGCGGGTGATGGTTGTCGATTGTAGAGGGTGGTCAATTTTGGTTCTTACTATTAATAAATGTTAATAAATAAAATTGTAAACAAGTTTATTGTTGGTATTATCCTCTTCAATAAGAATCATTGAGAACTAAATATATTGTTTAGAGCTGCCAATTCAGGTTAGCAGGTCAGGTTCGGGTTTGACCTGAAAAATACCCGACCCGAATATAGTCAACTCAAACCCGATCGGAATGATAAACGGATAAAAAACTAAGACCCAGACCTGACCCAAATTCGAGCTTTACCTGCTAACCTGAACCCGAACCGATATTTCGTACTTATTCGGGTCACATTTGGATTTTGAATGCAACCTGAACCCAACCCGAATAATAAATGAGCTGAATTCCTTGACCCAAACCCGACTCGAAAAAAATTCAGGTCAACCCTAACCCAGAGTTTTTTGAGTCAAGTTCGTGTTGGCGTGTCAGGCCAAGGAGATTATAAGGAGCAAGAGGAAGCAATCTTGGCAAAGATGGGATAGATGGGAAAATTAGAAGGAAAGTATTAGGATGATGAAGATGACTTGTGTTTGGTGACATGGTCAAATTTTCTAGATGTCAGTAAACAATGCTACAAAAGAGCTCAAAGATTGTATCCTTCTCATAAGAATGGCCCCAAGAGCAAGAAAAATGGTAATAACAAACATATGATTTCATTTAAAAGTAGGGATGCAGAGAAGTAATTTAGACTACTAGCATCCGAGAAAAATAGGAAAAAAATTATAGTACGAGATTTTAAGGGGGTTAAAAAAGGAGAAAATTTTACATCAGGACTCCGGATGTCCAGACAACAGCCCAGAAGCAGCGAGGGGGGCCGAGATCCGACTCCTCCCCTCCCCCTCCTCCGCTGCATCCAAGCCGTTGTCCCGACATCCCGAGTCCAAATATCAAATTTTTTCTCTAAACAGAGAGGATGTCACGTCGAGAAAAAATTAAATATCTTCATATTCCAATAAAAAAAACAGCTAAAATGCAATTTAAAAAAAAAAAATTCACCCAATTTTCTAGTAAACTTTTCAACAGAAATTATCACCTCAAATGTAATTTGGACCACTAACTCAGGCTGATTTTCTGAGAAACTTTTTTCAGTAACATATATTCAAGATAAAATTTAAGCATTTTCCTTCTCCAATAATCCCAGAAGTGGTAAATAATAGCAACTGTGTGCCATCACAGACCATCTTCGCTGTTTCCAAATTTATTATTTAGCCATCCACAAACATTATTTTAATTTCATATCCGACCCAACAAATTTCAACGTGCGGACCCCCGCGGGAGATTTTAATAAATAAAAAATTATATTCTTAAAAAAAAAAATTGCATGCGATGCCTGACACAATCATATTACTGTATTCCCCTCCACATGAACAGTTTCCTCATTCTAATCTTCTCCAGAACAAACAAAGCGGCAGGAATACTTCGAGGAAGGCGTTCGGCTGAGTTCATGTATGATTAAAAATACAACTAATTATTTAAAGTGGCAGGAGATATAAATAAAGAAAGGAAGGAAGGTTTGTTGTGTAATTAAGGCAAATTATTCCATGCGGTCACATCAGCAAGACTATTTCCACAATCGTCCAACCCTTCACTTTCCGGCCACGGTAAATGTCTCTCGTCTCACTGTTTCGAAAGTTTTTAATTGTTTTGAAGATTGAATTTTTTTCTAATTTTAAAATGTTTATTTAGTTCTTGGGAAATGTGGAAGTCAGCTTCTGTAATTTTAATATTTATGCAAGAGACCCGGTTGGAATCTTTTTAGAATTTACCGCATGATTTAACCCTGCCAAAGAGGGGTGATTATCTCGAAGAATTATCCTATTTTTACCGTCCAGCACATACGGTGAGTCTTATTTTAAATTTTTAAAAAAAAATTTATTATGATGAACGATAAAAATCAAATATCGTATGCATCTCTGTATAGAATAATTTTCCGATTATTTGAATTAAGATGATGATCACAAGATGAATGATCATGTTATATTTGTATTATCTACTAAGAATTTTAATGATTTCATGAAATTTATTGTATTTCGTGTGTTTTTTTTAATTATAAAATAGTATAATTATGGCATGTATTGAATGTCAGTGACGTGTTATAAGATTTTCTCCTCACCTATGGTAACTTTTCGAGCTTTTTTTTTTCCTTAAAGTTTTATGACTGAGCTATTAGTCTATATATATTGTGAGCTCTTAGTCTATATATATATATATATATATATATATATATGCACCACGTAAGATCAGTTGGTCGGGCATCCACTTATCAGTTATAAATCTCTTCTGGTCTGGGATTCGATTTTCCTAAGTAGAGTGTATGATACTCGATTTATAAGCGCATGTGGGATGACTGGGGCTCGCATCATAGCCTTAGGCCATTCTTTTATTAATATATATATATATATATATCTTTATATGCTTCTTTGCCTGGTTATCTTTTCATGATTATCTAATAGGCCTTGTTTTTTTTGTATATTTTATGATTGTGGGAGGAGATTGAGCAATGCAGTCAAAGATTCTCAAAAGAAAAAGAAGCTATTTTATTACTACTTAGCACGGATAGATGGTATATTCAAGAATAAATTTAGGCCTACTAGTAATTTTAAAACGAATTATTAAGAAATTACGAATAGTCGAGTTTCCAGAATCTGTCGGATCTCTTGCTGAATTTCAATGAAGATGAGCTTAAAAGCGGCAAATAAAATTATATTGTCTGTTGGGAAATATGGTGAGTGAGTACTTCGTATTTCTGAAGTATTTTTTTCTCATTTCTTGCGGTTTAATCGATCGTAAATGTTTGTTTTATTTCATGCATTTTAACAATGTTTCTCAATGTGTCCCCCCCGTTTCATTGGTCCAATTATAGGGAAAACATTATAACAGTTCGTCAATCAACGCCCTAATTACTTTATGTAATAACTTGATATTCTGATTAGTGAGTGGTCACCTAATTAACATATACATATTCATGTATAACACACACACACACACAAAAACACATACACATGTACATACATATGTACGTATTTTTATACAAAAGAAAACAAAAATAAAATCATATAATAAACAAACAATCAAATATTGTGCAGTTTATGTTGTTCGGAGAGGGATTATTCCACTATCAACAAGAAGGGAGAAAAGGAAAAAATGGTAAAAAAAGGGTTACAAAACAAACACAATCAGCTTTAATCACGTCTATAAATAAGAGATGTTTATAGTATACGAATTAGAAATGTTTTAAATATAGAAAAAGTTTTCTAATTAGATCTCATCTAATTAGGTTAGCTATTATAAAAATTTTCTAATATAAAAAAGATCATGAAATTCGATTTCATCCAATTAGGTTACATAATATAACATTCTTAATATACACGCTTCTTAATATACAACCATTAAATTTAATGTTTTTCATAGCAATATCTACCTCGTCTCTAATTTTCATATAAGTAAGAGATGGCTATAATGAGCTCTAATACCAAATGATAGTACTAAGATGGTTGCTTTTGTACCCCCCTCTAGAACGAATCAAATCTAGCATAGCTTTTCAAAATGACTGAATGTGCAATTAAACATAAGCTCAAATGTTCACTAAACTCCTATAGTATGTGAACTTCTGGACTAATAAGTGTTTTTGTGAGCATTTCTACAAAAATCTCCTTTGTTTCTATCGTTTTTAACAGAATATTGTTGTCATCAATCAAATCATGAGTAAAGTGGCAACTCACATCATTGTGTTGGTATAGGTATGATGAACATGATTTATGATGAAGAATAAAACACTCTAATTATCATAGAACGTCATCAGAGACTGCTGATTAACTCTCATGTCAGGCTCTACATCTATATTGCTTCCTTCAACACCACCATTGTTGCCATGTACTCAGCTTTCCTAGTAAGCAAAGCAGTTGTAAACAGAATAACCAGACTCTATCTGGCTGGAGCATCCTGTCAATGTGAATAAATAGTCGGTCATAAACTTGCCTAACCATATCACCTGTATAGTCTAAATCATTGTAGCCTACACACAGACCCGCAATAGCTGGTTGCTCTTCAAACACCAAGCTGACATTAATTGTACCTTTAGATACCTCAAAATATACTCCACATGCTTCTAATGACTTATTTTCTGATCATGCATGAAAATGTTCACAACGCTAACCCTTTGTACAATGTCTAGTTTAGTAAAAATCGTGACATACATCAGACTACCCATTACTCTAACGTAAGGAATCAATTATATATCTTTCCTCTCCTAATCATCTTGAGGATACTTAATTGAACTCAACTAAAAGTGTGATATATTTGGTAGAATCATCTCCTTGCTCGAGTCACCAATCTCAAACTTTTTTGGCACCTTCCAAATATATTTGGTAGACTCGTCTCCTTGTGAGAGCCAAGTCTTTTCAAATTGCTCTACCCTTGAAAATCTTCAATGCAAGCGTCACCCAACTCGTCCATTTTAAAATATTTGGATTGTTGATTTTTTATCCTATAAACCTCAGTCTAACTAGCAATTGTAATCAACATGTTTTCAAAATATAGAAATAGTATTTGAAGACTAGCTTCTTAAAATGTGCACAATGATCATATTAGCTCCTCGCGTACTATTGTTCCATGATGAAATAATCAAAGTTTTTATATCAATAACATTGTGACTGCTTCAACCCATATAATGACTTGTTTAGTTTGCCAGTCAGAGTCTTTGGAAGCTTCATATCCAAGCACTTGTAACATGAAGATCTTCACATATAACTCCCTATGTAAGAACCTAATCCTCACACCAAGCTATTCCAAAATCTGAGGCTATTATGGTACAAGTGCTAAAAGATCATAAATCGAGCGATGTTTGACCACCAAAGAGAATATCACATTATAGTCAATATTTTCTCATTATGCAATACCTTTTGCCACTAACCAAGCTTTATACCACACCTCAGCTATATTAGATTCTTTCTTTTATCCATAAACCTATTTAGACCTAGTGGATTTCTTTCCCTGAAGAAATTTCACCAATCTTTAGGTAAAATTTTTATAAAGTGACTCCATCTCTTTATCCATTGCCCCACTCCAAAGATCACTGTCTACTAAGGTTGTATATGAGTCAAGCTTGAACAAGTCACGCTTGACTCATGTTTGAAATTGCTTAGAACAGTGTGTTCGTACTTGGGTCGATTTACATATTATTGGTCATGGTTGGTTTGAAATAAGCCCATTTAAGTTAATTAGAAAAGTAGATGTAGAGAGTTGACTTCAAACCTGCACGAATTATGTGTAATTGAAGGTATAGAACCAAATGACTACACAAGCTGTTACAATTTAAATTATGTATATATATATATA
>NW_018164998.1:296174-342258 GCF_001263595.1 Phalaenopsis equestris | reverse complement strand
ATATATATATAATTTTTTTTGAGCTAAAATAAGTCGAACACGATTGAACAAAAAGTTATTCTTGTTCAGCTAATTTATAATTTGAGCATAAAAAATCAATTGTGTTTGAGGCATAATAAATGATTCAAACATAAGCTACTTAACAAGCTGAACATGTGTTTTTCAAGAATAATGAGCTTCTTATATCCATATTATCTGGGATATCTACTGCTTCCTTGTAGTGACAAGAAATTTCAACCTGTATGGCTGAAAATGTAAATTCATTGTGACCACTGAACTAAGTTGATTTTGAGATAATCTAATGCCTAGTCTTGCTCCTATCAATAAGTTTTTTTTAGCATCGATCTTATTCTCAACATTCTTCAACTTCCTCATGAGCACTATCAATATATTCCTCATGAGTTGTAATTGAATCAATTATTTAACTGGGAGTGGATAAACTCTATGAAACAAAAAAAAAGTTACATTAAATTCTAACTTATATTCCATATTTGTTATACCAATACACTGACCTTTCAACATGCATTGAGGATTTTAAAATGCTCGCCTCCTCAAATGTAACATTCATGCTAATGGCATTCTTGTTCTCTGTCTAATCATAATGTTTCAATCCCTTGACTTCACACCCAGAACTAATGAGGCTTGCATTTTTTTCTAATTCTATATCATTCTACACGTGGTAGTAGGCTGGAGACTCAAACACTCTCATATGTTGTTTTTAGTAGGAAGCCCTAACAGCATTTGCTTTGATGTCTTCTTTCCAATATTTGTAGAAGGATGGCCTCGACCGGCCTAATAAACTATATCCAACCTAGCACTAGACAACATACACCAAACTTTCTCCACTAATGTTCAGTTCATCCTTTCTGTCACACCATTCTACTACTTTGTCTCTCAAATAGTAAAGTGATGCTTTATCCTATCTCTCTAACATTTTTGCAAGAATGCATCAGATATGTATTTGACTCAATTATCTGATAAGATATATTGGATCTTTTTTATAATTATGAGTATCAATCTACTTTTTTCCAAGTTAGTAAAATCTATAGCACGTCACTTTTGTACTACATGGTGTATGCCAAAATATATCTAGAGCAATCATTGATAAGAAGATAAAGTATCTCCACCTGTCAGATGATACCATCTTCGTCAAGCCCCAATTATTTTTGTGAACATACTATAAAATATATTTTGTATAATGAACGTCAGTACAAAAAGATACACATGCTTTCTTATCAAACACATAATATTCACAAAAATTAAACTTGAAAGCACTCGCTCCTATGATTAACCTTTATTTCACCAAAGTCTGACGTAAAACCACTTTTGCATGAGCTAGCTGCATATGCCAAAATGTAGTGGCGTCGGAAGAATCATCCACAACAATAGTAGTTCCAATCATTATACTTCCTTGATGTTCGTAAAAGTTGTGATGGTGAACCCACTTCATAAATATTTGTGCTCCATGACATATTCTTAAAATTCAAGCCCCAATAACTACCTTATATTCCTTGGCCTCTAAAGCCTTAACTAACAACAAATTCTTCATAATATATCTAATATTAGTCAGCTCCCTCACAGTACCATTGTCCATCTCGATAAAGATGCTCCTTACTCCAACAATATGACAAACGTGATCGTTTCTATATTCAATACACCACTATCAAACTTCTTATATGTATAGAATCACTCTCAATTGGGATAATTTTAACAGGTAGCACATGTGTCTAGATTCTTGCACGAATCACCTATATATAAGTTATGAGAAACTATATATAATGATACAATTGAATTCGCCTATCACATCTAATTACAATAAGATAAGCCTTCGCCTTAGAGAAAACTTTGTTTTTCTTTCTCCTTCAACTTTAGACAATCTTTCTTGCATTGACTTGTCCCTAAATAGAAAACACAATAATTTGCCCTAAATAACACCCCGTGACTTATTTTTCCTTTTAGGAAGTAATGTTGTCACCACCCTTCTTTACCAAATTTTTCTTCCCAAATCTAACATGCTATAGTATAAGTTTCTCAACTGACTTCATCTTTGCGAACTCAATATCACTTCAATGGAACTCATGGTTCAATAATATTGTAATCACCTTCCATAATTCAAGGCCTCTTTTCCAGGAATGAGTACCATCATGATGTTTTCATACTCATTCGAGAGTGAATTCATTAGAAAAATTATTTTCCTTTTTTCATCATTCTCCTTATCAATAATAGATTGTCAAAAGATTTATAAAAATATTTTAAGTGCTCATTAACAGTAATACCACATCTCATCTCAAACTTGTGAAATCAATGCTTCATATAGAGGCGATTCTCTATGCTCTTTGTGAGATATTTATTCTCTAGTATTAATTCTCTATAAATTTTCTGCAAAAGTCTTCATCATTATGCCAAATTTGATCTCCTGAGATAAATAATTTTGATTAAGTCAAAAGCACTCCAATTTATCTTGAACCAGTCCCTTTCTGACATCTCTTTAGGTTGTTCATCGCTATCAAGACTTCCTTCAGTTTCAAAGAGCATAACACATCCATCAGCTCACATCGTCATATACCCAAGTTCACTTTACCATAAAATTTTATCACATCGATCTTGATGGGATGCGTAACTACATAATGAATTAACACTTTTTTTATGGTGGATGTCGAAATATCTTACATGTCAATATACATGGCTCCACCAAATCTCGTAACCTAAGTTGCTTCGATCTCTTTGCCATGTGTTTGCAACTTCGTTAGCAGTTGCTTGTTGCTTGAATCACACCAATCTGGCTGTGATATCAAATTTTTGTGCTAAAAATGTGAAAAATAAAATCAAACAAAAAACAAATAATCAAACATTGTGTGATTTAATTAGTTCATCGCAGATCAACCTATGTCCATGTGGAAGGGTAATTCCATTATCCATAGGTGGGGAGATAGAAAAAATGATCGAAATAGGGTTGCAACCACACACAAAAATCAGCCCTAATCTCATTTCTAAATAAGAGAGGACTGATGCATACAAATTTGAAATATTTCAAATAAATAAAATAACTTGTAATTAGATGTCGTCTAATGAGGTTGCCTAATACATACTTCCCATAACAGGGGCACACATACACACACATATATACATATACATACATACAGATGCAAACATATACATACATATAGATCATACATATACATACATAAACATTTATACATATATACGTATATACATATATACATGATAGCAATTATATAGTTATTTATTTATTTTTGGTTTTATAAAGACTAAAATATAAGTTTTAGAAATGCATTTAACAATACAGAATCAAATTACTGAGAAGTATCAAACAAGGAACAACATATTCAAAACCCTTACAAAATCATGCTTATTCCTAGTTTGGTAGCAAGTTCCTCTGGCAGAATATATATAGGTGGCACTAACAAAAGAATGAAACTATATAATTGATCAATAAAGTGGTTTTTAAAAATTTTATATTATTATCAATGGTAAAGTACCTCTTAGACTGAAAGGAAAATTTTATAAGACGGTGGTGAGACGTGCAATGCTCTATGGCGCTGAATGTTGGCCTTTAAATGAGAAGCATAATAATATGTTAAGTGTTGCCGAGATGGGAATGGTTCGGTGGATGAGTGGCTTTACACTTAGATACAAAATGCGAAATGAATGTATTCGTGATAGTGTAGCTCCTGTGACGGACAAAATTAGAAAAAGTCGTCTTAGCTGGTTTGGTCACATTAAACGTCGACCATCTGATGATCTGATTAGGAGAGTATATGTTTTAGATTCGACTTGAATTAAGAAAGGAAGAGGTAGACCTAGGAAGACTTGGGCTTATTGTATAAAGAATGATCTTAATTTACTAGAACTAAATGAAAATATGACTCTAAATAGGACGCAACGGAGGGTAGCCGACCCCACGTAATGGGATTAAGGCTTTGTTGTTGTTGTTGTTTTTGTATATTATTAACAATGGTGAGAAATCCATAAGAAGGCTCACTCATTCCAACATCTCTCTAATCATACCAAAATTTATATATGTTTTATCTTCATCAAATCTCAATATAGATAATTAGAAAAAAAAAAAAAAAGATATATAATCTGCAATATTTATAAATCCAAAGCAATTATATAAAAAAAAATCAAAAACATTCCCACTCCCAACATATAAAAACGAACTATTACCTTTCATCGTTCATTGTGCATTGCCCAAGTTGGTGCATTTAGAATTAACGTTTGACAGAACGTCACCATGATGAAGACCATCTTGGCAAATCTTCTTTGTTTTTGAGTTTTCTTCTATGTTTATTATTATATGATAGCTTACAGATTTACGTATTGATTATTTCATGCTCATTTTGTCTTCACGTCACCATGCAGTTGACATTTTATCTTAATCTTCGGCTACGTGGATTCACATAGTCCAGAATAACTGATTGAAATTTCAACAGCCCTACCACAACACCTATAATTTTATTATTATCTCATCATTTAGATTTTTGGACAGCAACATTTTGTGTGGAGTAGATTACATGCATGCATTCAGCAAAGATTTTTTCTTTAACTGTAATATTCAATTTATCCTATGGTAAATTAGACCCTATATTATATTGAATAAATAAAACATCTTCTTTCTATTTTCCACGTGTACCAGACATCAAGCATAGATATTTCTATTTATTGTTTTTTTTTTTAATTATATTATTGTGATATATTTTTTAGTCTTCGTCGAAGCTCCCTTCGATTCATTGCATGCTGATGCCTCACAATTTTTCGTTTGTTAAACCAGCATCTCCCAACGTTACTTCAGCAAAACACCGAAATTTAAATGTTGTGTATCGCGTACGGTCTACTCCTTCAACAAAACATAATGTCACCGATCGAATTATACTTGTAAAATAGATAGATAGATATGCCCCTCTTTATATATTAAAATTTGATTTAAATAAAAGTTGAATTGTTATTCTGATTGTTGATTTTGTTTCAAGCTCAATCTCAACCCAAGTCAAAGTCTATCAGTTAAATATTTAAACGATATAATTTAATGATAGTGCCATATATCACAAACCCTAGGTGTGCCCTAAGCCGGTGGGGCTTTATTCACCATATAAACTTGCAATAATGTCTCTGATTTATGTGGTGGCTATGTGGACAAGCAATTGTAAGCATAGGAGAATTTAAATTTTATTTTATAAAAGAAATAAAATATTTTTGTTTTATTGAGATCACTGCTCTTCCTGATATATATCAAGAATGTTTCTCAGGACTTGATCATCCACCATACTTTTTTAATTTACTCCCCCAATAATTCTCTTGCATGAATTCCATTTGCTATGCTATTTTAATTTTAATGAAATTACACATTAATAAGAATTATATTTAATTTATTTGAATAATACTATTTATAAATGTAGAAAATTACAGTGAGATTCTAGTATTTGTATTTTTGTAATAAGTTGTTTTTCACACACAAACATAAATAATAAGGACCCGTTTGAGGCAGCTTATATGGTGCGGTGACGTTTTGAAAAAACATCTGACCTATTTGGGTAAATTGTATTTTGGCAGCTTATGAGTTTTCAAAACACAGAAAATAGCTTGTAATAGTGGAAGCTTATTGACAATGATCTGACTTTTCCAAAAAATAAAAACTTGTAATAGTCATCGCACCTAGCTTATCAGCAGATTAGTCAATAAGCTACAGACCCTAAGTTTATTAATTAATATCTATTACACAAATATTAAAAATATAATAAAGAAATTATTTTTATAATTTTTATCATAAAACTCATGAGAACACGACAATGAGGAATGGATCGGTTGCTAGGATAGGGAAAGTAAATGGATGGCCGACAAAAGGCCGAAGGATTGCACATAAATGATTGGATAAGCTCTAATGAAAATAAGAAAAGGTAGAACAACATCTCGTACTTATAATTATAATAAAGTGTATAACAGCTCTTTTTCAAAAATGTAATGGTATTTAACAACTCCTCTTTATAGTATTGAAGTATTAAGCACCAAAAATATAAAGTTTTGACCGGGACACATTTAATTAAGGAACTAAATGGGCTTTAATAATCCTTCATATTATATTATATTGTAATTAATTATTGCTGATTACATTTATTTTTTTTCGTCAATTTAACATATCTGTCCTGCAGAATTTTATTGTATATTGTACTTAAATGATGACTTAGATGTTGACTATCTCATATTATTTGAAATTAATATTTTACACATAATCAAATAATTAGTTACTTCAGATTACTTCAGATTATAAGTTACAGTTATATATATATATATCCCCTAGGTTTGAGTTTCTTTTTGTGTTTTAGATGGGGATCCATTATCCCGCCAGCCTAAATTTGCACCCTTTTCAATTATTACCGCGTAAGGAGCCACAAGCTGCTCTTTTAACCTATATATATATATATATATATATACAAAACTAAGTCCATGAAGCGCCTTCATAAAAAAATTAAAAAAGCTTGAAATTACAAGCTAGGGTCTCTATTTATAACTATTTTGATTGTATAGATTTATGAGATTAATTAAATATAACAAACTAATAAATTAAATGCTAGATCTTCATATAATGATCAAAGTTATACTTAAAGATATGATAGATAAGGAATATAAATAAAATGGGAATTTTCCTACAGCTCAATATTTGTTGTCAGCAGTATACAATTGTCGCTAACTGTAAGTAATCGATGTAGAGCAAGAGGCCTCTTGTCAAAACAATTTTCAGCTACTTTTATATACAAAATTTCATTATATCACAATTTTGACAAATGCATGAGATAAAATAACACACACAACTCTTCTATTATTTAACTCGAGCGATTTTGAGTGCACATTAATTAGTTACTAGTAAATATTAAAAAAAAATAATGATTTTATTCTATAACTATTTTAAACTTTGAATTGAAGTTAATATTTTTTTATTTGTTTTGAAAAAGTAGACAAAATTTAAAAGGATAATAATAATATTTATTTTAATTCAATCTAATAAAATAATATATTGAAAATTTTTAGACTGATTTATATTCATTCCACTCAATTCTTATATATATATATCATCTTATATATTCATTCCACTCAATTCTTATATATTTACATATTATTTTTTAATTATATATAAATCTTATTTATAAATAAAGGAAGATCCATTATATTTAGAAAAAGTAAAAAATACTGATTTTTTTGATGTGATATAAAATATTTAGATGATATAAATATGAAAAATAAGTAAAATTTAAATATTAGTGATATGAGTACATAAAAATTGTGTGGAATATATGTAAATACCTCTTGTTTGTAACATCATGTGATGATCCATTCAGAGAAACTTAAAAAATGAAGGATTATGTGAATCTAGATCTGCCTTTAAACAAAAAAACTCTAATTTCTCTCTCTCTCTCTCTCTCAAAGATTATTAGGCTTAATTAAACAATAAAGAGTGGGTAGATCTAACTGGGGAACTGAGCCATAAAAATTTATGTGTGGAAGAGACTCTCTGCCATTGAGCTTTCCAATACTGAGGCTAATGTCTGTCGTTTTCGATTCTGCCGCCCAATATTTTGTACAGTACAGCCTTCATCAGAACCTGGTCCAGTGGCATCCATGGGCTAAAGAGCCGCCGCGAACCCAGGCATCTTATTTCGACCTTTCTCTCTCTCTTTCCACATGCCCCTCTTCTTCCATCTCAAAGGAATCTAGACGCACCCAAATGACGTAACGGGCAATGTAAGAACCTAGGCAAAGCTTGGACAATAGTCTTCAACTAAGATCGGTTAATGCAAGAAGTCGGAGAATCCACTGAGAACTAAATTGGCCAGTAATATACTTGTATGGCGAATTAAGAATACTCGTCTGAGTTCACGAGGATGATGGACCAACTAAGCCTGGGACTTTAGTCTGTTGGATCATTTTACCAATATAGATGGTCGACAAGATCAACTGTCTCATCCCTGCTGCCCAGATCATCGAATCAAAGAATCCAAAAGATCCCTGGGCCTACCAAAGCCTAATACATGTATTGCCCTATGCAGTTCCTATTAAAGTAGGGGCCTTTATATAATTTTATAAGTCATGTCTCCTATGCTCAAAAATAGGAGATCATCTCGAAAATAAAAGGTACACAATCTTAATCAAAAAAGGTCAATATACTTGTTTATCGTTAATTATCCCTCATTTCTCTCATTTACGTTCTATTTCTTAGGTGTGATCCAAATACAAATTTGAATTTAACATTATTGAAGACTTTGAACTGAATTATGAGTTTTGGCACACGTGCGCACGCGCGGCGCGCGCGCGCGCGCACACACATATATGTATATATATATATATATATAGGCATAGTTGGAAAACAAGTGAAGAAGAAGGGGGTGTCAGTTAGTCTGATTTGGTGCTACGAGATTCATCTCCTGCCATGCTAAAGGAATCCAGTATCAGTTCCAAGAAATTCTTAAATTTTGAATTTGGCCAAAGACAAAATAAGTGGATTGCTTCTTTCGACAGAGCAACTTCACTTCAGAATACGACAGTTGTTTCGAAATTTGAACGAGAAGGGTTGATACACATGGCCCGTTGATTGGGGGCTTGGTTTCCCACACATGCTAACCCTCCAAGTGCTTAGAATGCTATTAAGGCTCAGCTTCCCAAAAAACTAAAAAAAAAATTAGAGGAAAACTCAGCTTGGGAATTACTGGGTTTGTTTGTATTAGGGGGTTAATCAGTTCAATATTTTAAGCAAAAACATCATTTGTTAGAATAAAAATATAATTTTGAAAGCAATATATTTGTCTTTCAGCTGCGTAATTAACTAAATATTTAACACGATGCTATTCATGTATACCAACGGTGATTATGACATTACTTGTCATTTCTTCTGGATTGTTCATTAGGCCATGAAGCTTCAAGTAATCTAGCTTGTGGCCAATTTTGTTCTCATTTAGGTGACTTTATTATTACATCAATTTAAGTGATAAGAAAATAATTATAATTAAATTATCATATCATTACATCTAGCATATAAAACAACACCTGAATATTAAAAAAAAATGGGGAAAAGGGCATATTTTGAAGTCAAATAGTCGAGAAATAGGAACATATTGTCCCAAATAATAATAGTAAAAATTTACAGCTGAGGAGAAGTTGTGGTTCTTGTTTGGATGTTGGAAATGGATTGACAGGGTAATAAAAGAGTGAAATCTACAACTAGAAATTTTGCAAGTTGCAATGCTTTAATTGGTTGGTTATTTTTCAAAGACAAAATCAATGGAAATGTAATTTGAAGCATTATTATATTATAACAAAATCAGGACGGCCATTGAACCAATAGAGGGGAGGTTCATTGTCCAAAAATTAATTAAGGGGCCGAATAGGATGGCATAATGAATAATAAATTTATTTAAATGTGATATACATAATGTAATAATATAATAATATAACAACATGTGTTCGTAAATGTGTATGCCCGCGCATATATCTATATATCCATATATATGCATGTATGCGTTATAAACTCATAAATGTAATCATATATGCTGAATTTTAAACTCAAGACCTTAAAATTAAATAACTCTTAACAACCAAACGAAATAAGATGCACATCATGCATCTTTAAACTCAACTTTATACGACCTTGTGATCCACTATACATGAGTTATCAATAAGTCAAATATCAATAATCCTCATGAAGTCATGATGATTTAGCCATTTATCAGACATTTTAACGAATAAAAGACATTCAAAATTACAAACAAATTATTTAAAAAAAGAATCTAATCACACCTATGTTTTAGAAATCAGAACATTCTTATACATGCAAAATATCATCAATTCATATATTTAATTCCAGTATTTCAAAGTCTATACCTTTAAATCACAATTCTCTTGTCAAGCATCCAGAGCTATCTATTACAAAAATTTTGATACATCCGATTAATGATCATATAATATGTAATACTTTTGGTAATTTTAAATTTCATCTTTCGAAACTCAATTTCAGTCATCAATTATCCCAACTTCCTGAACTATAGATAATCGAATGTGGTGAAGACCATGTCCCATCCCCTCCTATGTAAAAGACAACATTGCAGTGCGACACGAATCAAAGTTTCATGTTAAGGACCAATCTCTATCCACCCAATAAAACATTTGTGCGCCTTCGTTCTCTTCAGAGATGCCAGATCAGAAAATGGTTTTGAGTCAAACAACATTGGAACTAAACTCCATATAATATAAATAAATATTGCAACCTCACATATTCAAAGAATCATGTCTACATAGAAAAAACATTGTGTGCGGATGAGATAAGATGTAGATTTGTTGTTATTACTTGTTAACATAACAATGCATTAGAAGGTTGATATTCTTCTGAACCATGAGGCCTAAGTTTCAGCAGTCTTCATTCCGTACAATAATACATGATTGATCAGCAATGGCAGGATTCCAACAGAAACGAAATATATTGGGTTAAAAACAGATTATAGTATCATTAACTCTATCTCAATTATTTGAAGATGGATAATTGCAAGTAAAATAAGCAATTTGCCTAATTAATCCTTCCATGAACATATTATAGTATGAGCATTATCAGTCATTTGATGAATGAGGGGAGATAATACACCTCTTAAAAGTCTAAGCTCCTTTTGCTGCAAAAGCGAAGAGTAGATTAAACATTTTGTGTTTTATCAACGTTAAGAAAACATGATTAACCATGTCACAATGGATTCTAAAATATAAAATTTCTTTCAAACCTGCAACATATATTAAGTACTATTTTTTAACAATCATTAGAAGACACATACTTTAGCATAACATTTTAGTTAACACAGAGAATTTGTATATCTACATAAGAATTTAGATTTAGGGCCCGTTTGGGGCAGCTTAAAAGTGCGGCGGCATTTTTAAAAACGCCGCCTTAACGTTTATTTTTTCACGTTTGAGTAGCGTTTTAGAAAACAGTGTTTTTTATTTTGTATTACACGCGGACCGCGGGTATATCCTCGCGATCCACATTCGGCCTCCAAGCTTTTACGGAGCTACCCTCGCAAACAGTCCCGCATCCCTAACTTTTCTTTGAACTCTTGGCGTTGATCCTACCTCCGAAGTCGCTCTGCAGGTAAGAAATCTCTTCTCCTCATTCCGCTCCTCCCTCCATTCCCCCATTTCGCCGAAAAACATCTTGATTTCAAACGATCCATGTGTTCTTTGTGGTGAATCTGGAAGTGTTTAGTAACTAAAAACCTAGATCTAGTTGGTGGGAGGCATGTATTGCCGGTAAAAATGTAGATCCATTGTTATTATGAAATATTTAAAGTATCGAGAGGGATTCCTTCTCGATTTTGCATCCCTAACCTTTCTTAGAAAAGCCTGATATTTGATTTTTATTTACTGAAATTTTTGAGCGTTTGTTGTTCATATGGTCTCCATGTCAGGAAAAGATTTCTGAGGTTATTAAAAATTTGATACATCTTCCATATGAATCTTGCTGTGAGTTTCACTCATATACGAAGATCTATAAGCAGTCTTCATTATTTGCAATTCATAATCTATAAGAATGTATTTTTGGTGTTTTCTTGCCTGACAATGAGAGTGATACCTCTAATATTCATTACTTGCAATTGTCGAACAATATATTTTTGAGTGTACATGCCATTGGGAATTATATAAAGTTAATATTTTATGATCCCTAGAATTGATTTTAAGGAACCTTTGGTAATCGAAGCTTGCTTTGCCTTTCAATGAATTACTGTTAGTATATATTGACAAGCAGTATGTAGTACTCTTTACAAAGTTTTGTGCTTTTTTACAATGATCCACAACTTGAATGTTTGTTATTAGTATTTCAAAATGAGTTTTGTCTGCTTGCAGGTATAATGCAGACCCGATGGTGTGGGAAAAAAAAAAGTTAGAAGATTTATGCTCTCATTCTATATTCTTTTTTTGGTGATGGATAAATATCAAACATGTAATCTTCGTGCAATGCTTCTTCCTTTTAATGTTTGCTTTGATTCATATGAATCTTGAATGGGTGTTCTTTTCTATTAGTTAATGATTTTGTGAGATCTGATATCTTTTAAGGGACTTGATGTTATCATTTCATATTACTTGTGGTTATGGAGCGTAGAGTATGATTTCATTGGCGAGAAAAAGAAAAGATTTCATACATAATGGTTATATTAAAAGCACAATTCTGTTTCACCAATATACCGATATATATTTCAATTCATAATCATTGTGCATTTTTTATTACATATGCAAATTCCATCTCTTGACTGACTCATTTTCAGTCATACATGTCATCTTACCATCTATTAATGTCATAGTAAAAAATGAGTAAATCTAAAGAATCTAGATCATCGGCTATGTGGGATAGAGAGACTACTAATATTTTTTGTGATCTGAGGTCGAATTGGGAAATCAACCCGCTGATTATTTTAATAAAGAAGGTTGGAAGAATCTCACGAATAAATTCAAGGAAATAACCAGAAGGGATTACGATTGGATGAAGCTAAGAAAACAAATGGGATTAATTAAAAAATGATTGGAAACTTTAGAAAGAGCTCAAAATGGGATCAACTGGATTAGGATGGGATTCACTAAAGCGGACAATTGATGCACTTGAGGAATGGTGGGCAGAAAAGTTAGAGGTAATTACATCACTATTACTACGTATTTTCAGAGTCAAATGTTTTGAATATTGATTACATTTTTTTTGTTATAACAGACAATGCCAGCGGCAAAAAAATTCAAATTGACTGGCATTGAACCAGCTTTGGAAGATAAGTTGGATGGTATGTTCACTAGCGTTGTAGCAACAGGAGCTCATTTTTTCACCCCAAATGAGCAGGGCTTCGCAAACTTAGCACAGGATATGGAGACCGAGCATATAATTGATTCAGGAGAAGGTCCCAGCCAAATCCCCACAGATAACCAATCCATTGTTGGAACAACACGTCCCCGACCGGCAAAAAAAAAGGCTTTGCACTTGTTAGAGATTCTATTGAGACATTGATTGAAACTTGCAAAAATAATTCCAAAACGGTGAAGGACAACACAATTCAGGAGTGTGCTAAGATCCTTAACACATATCCTAGTATTAAGGAAAACCAAGCTATGTATGTTAAGTATATTAAGTTGCTAGGGAACTCTACTCACAGACAGTTCTTTGAGACTTTGGACCTAGAATTTCGTCTTCCCTACTTGTGTTCTTTTATGAAAGATTGAATACTATTTATGTGATGGACTCCTATCTATTTATTTCTTATGTTCTATTAATGTGATGGACTTGTTTAATGTATTGTACTTTTTCAATCATGAATATGTAATCTATGTATCATTGTCGTTGTCACATATTACTTATTATCTTGTTTAAAAATCTATCATTTTTACAGAATTTATATTATGGATGAAACACAAATTAATCAAATTTGCATTGTTGCTCTCACCCTTACATTGCTATACCATTACTACCATGCATATGTTGATCGAAATCCATGCATGACGTCTATTAATATTTGAGATAGATGGATCAAGGAGTTATTAGGTGGTCACCCGACACGTTTTTTTACACGTTTTGCAAATATGTTTCGTATGACAAAAGTCATTTTTTTGGATCTGCTTAATGAACTTCGGACCCTTCATGGATTGCATGGTTCATTAATAACAACAGGTAGAGAGGTGTTGGTAATAACATTTTACATTTTATCTCATAATGAATCCATTAGAGGAGCTATAAAACGGTTTTAACATTCCTCAGAAATCATAAGTAGATATTTCAAAGTTGGGTTGAATGTGCTAGTGAGCCTGACACGTGAAATAGTCAAGCTAGAGGACCCAACATTCCAGTCCATCCCCACACATGTTGCAAATGACCATCGATATATGTCATTCTTTAAGGTGCTTCCCTAAACAATTTTAAACATATGATTTTCTTATTGGTAAATTCGTCCATCGCAGGATTGCATCGGAGCAATTGACGGAACACATGTCGACGCACGTCTTTCTGGCATAGAGAAAGTTGCATACATTGAACGGTGTGGATCCTCAACAAAAAATGTAATGGTTGTTTGTGATTTAAACATGTGTTTTACCTATGTGATTGTTAGATGGGAAGGGGGAATGCGCCGCACACGACAGCCGTGTTTTCAAGTTTGCTACTAGTAACAAAAAATATGGTTTCCCTTATCTACCACCAGGTATGACAGTCGTGTTTTACTTTTAACATCCGAATTTATATAAAACTTCTAAATACCAGAAAACCTTACATAGGGAAGTACTATTTGGTCGATGTCGGGCACCCTTTATAAAGGGGTTATTTGAAACTATATCCAGATACAAAATATCATATACTTGATTTTGAGAGATTGAGCAGAGTTGCATGAGGCAAGAAAGAAATTTTCTCATCCTTGCGTGGTGTGATCGAGAGATCGTTCGGGGTGGGTTTGGAAGAAGAGATGGGTTATTTTACGTGATATGCCAACATATTCATTTCCAAAATAAGTCCATATTGTAGTGGCCACAATGACACTACACAACTTCATTCGATGACATCACTCCAGGATAGATGCAGAATTTGTCGTTGTAGAAGAAGATTTATTGCAAATATCACCTGAGGCATTTGAATAGCATGTTAGACGTACCATCCCACAACTCAAACTTGATTCAATAGAATCACACACCCCAGATGGAAAAGGTGCTTCGGAGATGACGACTTTGAGAGAGCAAATAGCAAATGACATAAGTCGAGTCATCTAGACATCTGTGAATGATACTTGTTGTGTTTCACTTATATTTTTATGGCATTATATGATGCATTGATATTAAGTATCCCCTACAAGCCTATGGTACTTCAGCAATATGTTGTTTGCATGTTTAACTAGTATTTATGAAAACAGTGCTTCATTTTTCATTTTTTTCATACGCTGGAAATTAGTTTTTGTTGATGGCTTTAATGTGGGTAATTATGGTTGTGTTTTACTATGGTTGCACTATACTTTAGCAGAGATCGAATTACTTAAACAATATGCATGGCTGGAAATGATGTATGGAGCTATATAATTTGCTGGTTTTGTTTCCTCGGTATGAACATATGCATATGATGTATGCGCATAACATATAGATGTATTTACATATCTAATATATGAGCTTTCCTTTCAACATTTATGCATTTATATGTAAACTTTCATATCTCACTTGTTATGTGAGTTATTCAGAACTTTGTGGTGGATGTTGTTCATGGACCATTAGTCTTGACCTTTTTATGAGTACAATTAGTATGATGCTTCCTATTTTTTGCGTAAAATTTAATTGTATATTGTGGTGGAAAGCTTCTAGATGTAAAAATTTATTTATCTATGTGCAAGAATATTCCATGGGATGGAATGAAAATGAGGTGCAGCAGGTAACTGAAATCAATGAGATGCATTTTTGTTGTTGAGTCAATGAGGTGCTTTAAATTGAGGGCAAGCATTATTGAGTCAATGAGATGCATTTTTGTTGTCGAGTCAATGAGGTGTTTTATATTTAATATGTATGAAAATTCATTAGAATTGTTTGGTAACGTATATGAAGCCTTTTTGTGATAAATATCAATTGTCTCAAACTTCTGTAGTAAACTATTGTTGCGGTATATTGAAGTAAAATTGGTTTCGTGTGGAAAATTTTGGCGCAAACTATATTCATACATTCTGGATTAAACTTGAAATTAATGGAAAATCTCTATATTGAGAATTTTGAAACATGGAATTAAAATTTTGTAAATTTCTCACTTCAGTTGTATATCGATCATTCTGGGAATTATTATCTGGATTCTGTATTGATAAATCTGGCTATGGTATACTAAAGTATTATATGGTTGTGGTATACTGAATATCGATCATTTCAAATTTGTGATAAATATCAATTGTCTCAAACTTCTGTAGTAAACTATTGTTGCGGTATATTGAAGTAAAATTGGTTTCGTGTGGAAAATTTTGGCGCAAACTATATTCATACATTCTGGATTAAACTTGAAATTAATGGAAAATCTCTATATTGAGAATTTTGAAACATGGAATTAAAATTTTGTAAATTTCTCACTTCAGTTGTATATCGATCATTCTGGGAATTATTATCTGGATTCTGTATTGATAAATCTGGCTATGGTATACTAAAGTATTATATGGTTGTGGTATACTGAATATCGATCATTTCAAATTTGTTGCTTCCACAAAATTTCTAGCAGCTTGGATGGCCCAATTCTTTAAGGGCAACTGCTACTATAAGATCTGCATAATAAGGAAAAAGGGAACACTGCATACATTTTCTGTGAGAAGCATCAGTTGGATCATTGTTGTCTATTATATAGACTACTTACATGGCCAAGCATTTCTATGGCTGCTATTATATGGTATGGTTATGTATGGCAACATGTTTTTTTGTTCCTGGTTTTTTGGGTGAAGCATTTGAAACATTTCTATAGCTGCTATTTGATGTACAAAATTCTTGTGAGTGTATAAAACAATTTTTATTATATTTAGTAGTAATAAGAATCAACTATCATTTGACGCATTTATATTCCTACCCCCCAATTCCTATGCAAGTTTGGTGATCTGTAAGTTGACATGTTGTTAATAGATAAGAATTAGCTGGTAGACATGTAAATCTATCATGTTGTTTTTTAATGTTTGCAAGAAAGAAAAAGTTATTGGACACACAAAGGCTTAAAAAAAATAAATATGAATTAGTTTGTAATTAAATGCTGACATTTATTTGTTTTTTTCTAAGTATTGGAGGGTTGTCCTTTGAGTATGGTTCTAGCAGCAGGTAAATGGATTTGAATTATAAGAAATGAAGCATTTCAGATAAAAGAAAATTTCTATGGCTGCTATTAAATGCCTTTCTAACAGCAGTTAATTCTAATTATTGTTGGTGCATATGATTCAATTATAAGAAACGAAGCATTTCACTGAGAAATTGAGTGATATATATGTAAAACTTTCGGATTTACTTGTTGCAGGTAATTCTAATTATTGTTGGTACATATGTTTTAGCTTTCTCATCTTGTTTCGGATTTACCTGCTGCATCTACACTTTCTACAGTACATAGGGGTTTCGAATTACCTGCTGCTTCATTTGGGTGCTATGCATCCCTGTATATGTTCGATTCATTTGTGTGCTTCAAACTACTTGCTGCTTTGCAAATATGTTTGGATATATGGATTAATGGACCAAATGCTACTATATGTATTTATGTCCTATTTAATTTTTTTCTTAATAATAAATTATACTAATTTTATTGAGATAACAGTGGGGCATTTTGGACGGCCACAGAAATTTGTTATCGGCAATCGCTGCCTCCATACTTCAATAAGTATACTTTTTATATTTCCTCAATTTTTTGACTGATCTATTCTATTTTTAATAACTGCAGGACAATAAGTTCTAGATATTCAGGAAAGTCCAAGAAAGTGATGTGTCGGTGCGGGCTACCGTCCTTGCTACTCACGTCACGTCAGCCGCATAGCTTCTGGAGGTAATTTTACAGGTGCTCGTGGCGGGCACAACAACAGGAGAACTGCACTTTCTTCAGGTGGGCCGACAAAGAGTCTGTTTCTATGATATCACAACTGGACACCACTGCTCAGAGTTCGTCGATATCAAAATTTCAAAACTCCGCATCTGGTTCAAATGCTTCCATTTTTACTACATAGTCGGACATGTTTGCTCAGGGTTCTGGAGTGTTAGAGCCGGGCAACATGGGCCGCGAGATGCTGCTACATTTTAAAGTCAACATTATAATTTTTGTCCTTGTCATTTTGACATGTTATTTTTTCTTTTTTTTGGTCTCATTACACTCCATATTAATATGTGCATTTTACTTTTGTATGCGTAATTTTGCTCATTTGATGTAATCAGATATATTTGAGCTATATAATTATAGCTCCATTTTTTTGTATTTTCTTGTCTTAACATTTGATTTTAATTTTGTTGAGAAAATAACAATTTCTACTACACAGATTATTCATTCAACTAAAAAATATTGCAAATAAACTGTTCACAAAACACACAAACCAAACAGTTGAACAACTTATTCAGAACAGGGGCAGAATGACTATTTTTCCATAATCAGCTGTTTTCCAAACGCACAAACCGAACAGCTAGACAGCTTATCCGAATAAGCTGCTTATCAACATATTATCAAGATAAGCAGCTTATCAGCAGAAGCTAGATAAGCTACAGATGTCCCAAACAGACTCTTAGTTAACAATAGATGGGGAAAAGAATCCTAGTGTAGAATACCAATTGGACTCTTGTTTAAAGGCTTAAAATTTTAGGATGAAAATAAGTTAATTTTGATCCTATGTTAGTTTGCTCTCTAATAGAAATTTTGATCCCATGCTTGATTCATATCAGCAACCCACCTTCAAGACTTCATTGAGCTGAAGTTGCGTGGGCCATATTTCATATATATATAAAAGGAATTATGTATATCTAAAAGAAAATCACATGTTACTGCATTAGCTAAAATGAGTAAAAAACCAGTAGAAAAGGACTCCTTTTGTATTGAACTTGAAAAATAAAAGAAAAGCACATGTTATTGCATGAGCTAAAATGAGCCAAAAAAAACAGAAGAAAATAACTTCTTCAAAAAGAAAATAATGCATTACAAAAATTCTGTTATAGAATGCATCGAGCATGGGTTATCTGTGAGCATAGGCTCACTTACTGGTGCAAATAATGACTTGCGAGATGAGCAGAAGAATTCTACAAATCTTAACTGTAGCCATTATATCTCACTTGCATATGCCACAAAGGAAGGTGATATAATACCTGTCGACGACAAGGCAACAAAACTTGACACCAAATCTGGAAATTGAACCCTGAGTATTTACAAGACACATATTTTACCTAGCAAGATAAGAATCCAAAAACACGAATAGGAAGACGCCACGTCTAGAATCTCAAGAATGTTAAAGAATTTGTTAAGTTAGTTGTTCGAACGCCACAAGATTTAACTTCATGTTCAAAAGTCTTCTCAAGAAAATAAGAACCAAAAAAATCTCACAAATTCGTGAATTTTCCGAATCTTCATAAAAACTACAAAATAAACCAAAAGTTTCACAATATAAAGGATTAAAATTCCAGCCTTAGAAAGACCCAATGCATGCTGACTTAGAAAACCTTGACATTAATTTCAGGCTGAATTAATCCCAAAATCTGGAAATATTTAAAAAATAACAAAAAAGGAAAGTAGAAAAAAAAGGAAAATATCCAAATTTACATGCTTAAATAAAACAGAATCACTAAGCTAAGGAATTCGAACATTACATAACAAATATAATAAAAATTTGATAAAAAGACCTTAGTGATATGGGGCCCACATGTCGCTCTAAAACAGACGTGCTTTCCAAATTCGTGAATCTGACAAGTTGGCTTTCAAGAATGGCTAAAAAATATGTTCTTAAGGAAACCCTTCTAGAGTCTTAATCACATTGATTAGGCACTTGGGTTTGTTGTGGATTCTTGTTGAGCCTCCATGTGTAAGTTAATTCGCCAACTTGTTGGGCTGGCTCATTTAAAGCTTTCTAGCTCTAGGTCTTGTGACTTGCACACTTGGAAGAGACAAAGGTATTTAACGTCCATCATGCTTGAGTGTAGCTCCATTTGAATCATTCTTCCCCGCTTCAAAAAGATTTGTTCTCAAATCAACACCTACATCAAAAAGAGATAAGTCATAAACATTAAAGCTAAGCAATAACACCATACTTAGTGGATCCGATTTATGGGCATTGTCATTAATGCGTTGAAACGGTTCATTGCCCCTTGGCAAGAGTTTAGAATGTCTTCGTTTCGGAAAACTCTTTTCTCACGACCCTTATTGACTTGATTTGAATATTGCTCGGTCCGCAACTCGATATTTTGCATTGCCTTCTCATGAATCAACCTAACAATATCAGCTTTCTTCTTATCATCTAAGTTAACACGTTCACTCATATGTAAATGAGTCAAATCTGAAGGAGTCAATGGATCGAAACTATGAACAATCACAAATGGTGAAACTTAGCTTCAAAATGAACACATACATTATAAGAAAATTCAACATGCAACAAGCAATCTTCCCATATTTTCAAGTTCTTTTGAATGACAGCATGCAACAATAAGTTCTATTCATTACTTCAGTTTGACCATCAGTTTGTAGACGATAAGTGGCAAAAAATAGAAACATAGTAGTTCCCAACTTCCCCACAAAATCTACCAAAAGTCAAGAGCTTTGCATCTCTATCAAAAAAATACTCCTAGGCATACCATGCAACCTAGCAATCTTCTAGAAAAATAAATCAGCCATTGTGATGCATCTTTGGCCATATGACAAGCAATCAACTGTGTCATCTTAGACAACCTATCAACAATTAAAAAAATTGAATCTTTTTGCCTCAGGTAATCCCAAAACAAAATCTATGAAAATATCAACCCAAGGCTCACCAGGAATAGGAAGTGCAGTATACAACCCATGTAGTTATAGTCTAGATTTAGCTTGATTACATGTAATGCATCTTCCACAAATCTTCTTAACATCACGTCTCATATGTGGTCAAAAGAAATGCTCCTGTAACACGCCCAAAGTCTTAGCTACCCTAAAGTACCCCATCAAACCACCACAATGGGCTTCCCGAACAAGTAATTTACGCAAGGATGAATACGGAACACACAACATATTCTTTCTAAACAGAAATTCATCCTGTTAGTAAAATTTATCACATGACCCTTTAGAGCAATATCTAAAAACTTCATCAAAATTAGAATCAAATTCATACGCCTCCTTAATATTTTCAAATCCAAGCAATTTAGTATCAAGAGTGGAAAGTAAAACGTACCTATGAGATAGTTCATCAACTACAGTTTCTTTACCTTGCTTGTGTTTGATCACATATGAAAAATGTCTTGATGCGCTTCACCCATTTGGCATGATGTTTGTTCAACTTGTTATGCCCTTTCAAATGTTTCAAAGATTCATGGTCTATATGAATCACAAAGTCCTTCGGCCAAAGGTAATTTTGCCAAGTTTCTAGAGTTTGAACCAATGCATATAATTCTTTATCATAAGTAAGGTAGTTTAGGGCTGCCCCACTTTAACTTTTTACTTGAGTATGCAACCAGCTTCCCCTCTTGCATCAACACGCAGCCAATACCTATACCTAATGCATCACACTCAGTTTCAAACGTTTTAGTGAAGTTAGGTAAAATAAGTAAAGGTGCATTAATCAACTTTTCTTTGAGGAGTTTGAATGTCTTTTCTTTTTCCTCTCCCCAATTAAATGGACCAGTCTTCTCTTGTTCTTCTACCCCCTCCCCCATGCTACTATCTAGAGAAACCAAACCGCAAGTCTGTCACTGCAAGAAAATGTTGCAAGTGTCACGGATTCGAACATGTGGAAGCAGAAGGCACAATCAAGGGAGTGATTTATTTCACGGAGCAGGGTATTGTTAAAACCTAGGGTATTGACACCATAGATCATGAAGAGTAGTTTGAACGAGAATTTTTATCTGATGACGTATTTCCCCGAGAAATTCCCATATTTGTGGATATTTCCGTTGTCTTTCCTCTATGTGATCAAAAGGAACATGCGAATTTTGATGAGATTGTGATTCCTACTCTCCTAGAAGGTGGAGAGCTTATTGTTGAGACATATAATGATCACGCAAACCAAAAGATGTCAAACTTTAAAATTTCAATGGATGGTCTTAGTAACAATCAACCAATAGCATCCCCGGAGCTACACTGTCAGCCCTCACCCCAGTGTTCCATATGAAGAGACAAAAGGCCAATGTAAAGCTCTTGTTACTGGAACGCAGCAGAAAATGCCAGTTCTCCAAAACTTCAAAAGTCAGAGGGACCTGGAAGATAATAAGAATCACCCATCAACCAAACTCTTGCAATCCTCAACCTCGCTGAGGCCCAACTTGTCATATAGATGAGAAACATATGAGATATTTACTTATTCGGAATTTGGCTCAGGAGAACCTATTTGGTGGTATACCTCCAGTTCAAATTATGCCAAACAAGAACAAATCAAAAGAGAGGTAGCAAGTGGAAAAAGCCCCTAAGATGTTTTGGTATATGGTGCACTCGCCAGTGAAGTTCAGGGGTGGCTAAAAACGACACGAAAGCTTCGACCTATGGTGTGAAAGCTCTCCCAACCCAGGAGGCTGACGTTGGCCTCACGAGCCGGTCCTCAAGGAAAGGGTTGTCACACTCTCTTTCTTCTCTCCTCCCGCCTCTTCCCTCCTTTCCTTTTTAATTTTTTTTTTTATTTTTCCTTCCTTTCTTATTTTCCTTCCTAGCATTTTTCTATTTTAAAACATTTCCTAAAATTAAAATATGATTTTTATTCTCCTTCATAATTTTAAATCATTTCTCAAATCTAAAATCTGACTTTATTCTCCTTCATTATCTTAAAAGTTTTTCCTAAAACCTGAAATCTGATTTTATTCTCCTTCTTATTTTAGTGTTTCCTAATTTGGTCAAGTCTCCTTACAGATAGGAGTTGATGTGCCTAGAGTTAGGGTTTTATTTTTGCTATCTGAATTCAGGTTTTACCCTGGGTATTTTCCCTTCGAGGGTTATATCTGATGTCGAGGTACTGCTTTGGTTGTCCCTCCCTCGTCCTAAGTGGTGATTGTCTCCACGGGTTCGGGTGATGCTGCAGTTGTAGCTCGACCTTGACGAGATATTTATTGATTATTTCATCCTTTTGCTGCTGCTCGCTGGCTCCAGCACCCCAACAGCTTCCAAACTCCCCCTGCACCCTGTCCTCCCTACACCCAACCAGCTGTAGCCCAGCTTCTTCCTCCCTCCAAATTGCTGCCAGCCTCCTCCCAACAAGGTCGCAGCTCTCAATACTCCTCCCAGCAGGCTGTCGCTGCCCCCTGCAACCTTGGAGGCCGTCGTCAAGCCTCCTCCCTGTGCCCAACCAGCTGCAGCTTAGCTTCTTCCTCCCTCCAACCTGTTGTCAGCCTTCTCCAGCAAGGTTGAAGCTCTCCATACTCCTCCCAGCACGCAACCAGCTACAACACTTCTTCCTCCATCCAACCTGCAGCCAGCCTTCTCCCAGCAACCCCGATAGCCAACAGCTGGCCAATGAACTCTACCTGCAGTTTCTCTGCAGGCCACAACCACCGTTGCCCCTTCCAAGCTTCCTCCAACTGTGGTTCACGTCCCTACCCTCGTTGATTTGTTAACCATCCCTTCCACAATAGCGAGTCACTTCTCTAGCCTTCACCGTAGCCACCTGTCTTACATCACCGCCCGAGCTTCCTCCTCATCAAACTTATTGTGTCTTCTTTTGTCAAGTCTTTATTTGTAATCCTTTGTTTTACACTTTTGTTTTGTGTGTCGTCTTTTGAGTTTTCATTGTAACTTTGTTTAAGTCATTAATAAAAGTGTGACATGTATCTTAGTTTGGGTTAACTCCGATATGAGCATCAAGTGAATAATTTAAATTAGCCTATTAGACCTATTATAAGAGCAAAAGCTAAGGCCCAAAAAAGAACAAGTGCATGAAGAAGAGCCCGTTTCAAAGCCCAAGGCAAGACCTAATGTTTAAATTATTCATATATAAATTCATTCAAATTTTGTATTTTAGATATCTTCGGAATCATTTATGGTTGACCACCTTAATAACGGAGCATAGAAAATGAAAAGGTAATGAGAATATTGAAAATCCTCACCATAAATTAACCAATTCCTCTTTCAATTTTTTTCTCATAAACTTTTAAACTTTGCCACCATAAACTTTTACTTATAAATATAACTTAATTTGTGATAAAAATTTTAATATTAAATAAAATATTTTAGTGAAGAATACCCTTTTCATTTTGTATAGAGTTTGGTAGCCTTAAATCTTCCTTATCTTTAGTGAGATGTGATAATTATCATTATTTTCTTCATCATTATTTGTTCATCACATATATACCGATCTAGACCATTTTAATACTATTCTTCACATCATAAACCTCCTCCAAGATCAGCCACGATTTTATGCCTTAAAATAACTCAAAAAGTTCACTTGTAGCTCTCAACCAACCTAGACAAGACTAGGACATAAATTTGTTCTCCACTTCTCGACAACCACCAAACCTAACCATCTATTCCAGAACACAAATAAAAATCTTAAGTTAACACTTCACAAACACTTTTAGCAATTTACACCACAAAACTCATTCTCCTAAATTAATCTTCCAAATTAAGCCAAACTAACTAGAGCTAGACTAGTCTTAATATTCCAACCATTATACCACTCCCAATCCCTCATTACTCCAGCCAAAACACTTGATTACACATTAAATGGAAAATATGGGAAAGATCCATCTGTTTGAACTTCACACAGCTTTTGCATTTTAGTGGACATGGTGTTAAGCGTTCAAAATACATAAAAATTGCTGCATATTTTTGTGTCAATGTTGTATTATTTTGTACTTTTATGGCATTTGTTCTATGTTTTGTGCCAGAAATTTATAGCAGAATAAGTTAGAAAGAAAATGACAAAAATATTGTAGCAAAATACTGTAACAGCACCACAGATCTACATTTGCAACAATACGGCGCTAATCCATGAAGAAAAAGAGGCCAAAGCACAATAGCTTAGCACTACAACGCTATATTTTGAGCACCACAACACTTCCTATATAGTGCCGCAACACTTTACATTTAAGGCGTCGTTACGTCACGACATGACTATACATTTTTTTAACTTGCTTCAAAAAAAATTAAAGGAGTTGGGGAGCAGTTTTAGATTATTTTGGAGACTTAAGTGAGGATGTAAATATGGTGTGCAACAAAGTTTAAGGGGTGGTGAGTGCACAATGTTTTAGTAGAGAAGAGGAAGAGCAGTGTGTAGAAAGTGTTTTGTGTTGCATGAATGTTAAAAGGGAGTGACAATAAAGGTCAGAGCAACATTGTGCAAGGAGCGAGTAGATCAAGATACTTAAAATTAGCAATATCCAAGAGAAAAACCTAGTGCACTAATTTCCTTATAATTTTTTGTAAACTCTTTCATATATATAATGAAGCATTTGTATATTTTGGTATCTAAAATGCTTTGTGGCAAATTGTAGTAATTTTTTCACTAAATTTTTCAAACAATAAGTTCTAAATAACAATTCTTTGAACTTTGTTCACTCTATGTCCAAATTCATTTTGTGTGGTGGTCATGCATATATTTCACATTTCATGTTGTATTGTGATATCGATAGTGTCTATGATTAAAATAGGGAGTGGTGTGACTAAAACTTTATTAGATTAGACATACATCTTATAGATTTTAGCAATCAATAGACAAATATCCTAGCTTCAAACTTTTCTTAACAATACACAAAATAATTTAGTGTGGTGTTAAGATTTGTTTCTCTATGGCATCGAGTTATTTTCAATTGTCAAGGAACTTTGAGATTAAACTTATGACTGTTGAATTTTAGTGAAAGAGATGCAAATTCAAAGATCACTTCATCGAATAGAACACTTAGATTATCTGTTTGCCTTAAAATTGAGAAACTTCATGTGTTGATAAAAATAGGGAATCAAAATTGATACTTAGAAATCTCATTTGACAAAATTGTCAAATATCCTCATATGAATAATAGCTGACCTACCGTATATAACCAAAAGCGATAAGCATACTTGTGTAAGCCTATTTGGAAATCAATTAATCCATGCGTCATGGCTCTAAAATCATGTCAGTCATTCCAATAAGTTTGAGATTAGTGAATCACTTTTCATAATATATTTATTTTATATTAATTACTTAGATAAATAGTATATTTCTTATAAATCTATAGTATAATAATGAAATCTAAATAGAGAACTCTACCGCAAACCTGACCAATATCTATGTGATCCTATCCTCACAGTTTTGGCTTGAGTGGAAACATTGGTAAGGGAGTCTCATACTCAAGACGCTTGTAAAATTTGATAAAACTTTCTTTAGTTTTTCTAATAACTATTTCGGGTAAAATTAGTCTTTTGTATAATAAAAACTTAAAGTAATTTACAATCTTAAGAACTTGAGCTTTGTAGATCAAAACATTTTTTTCTAACATTTAATATTAGATCTATAAAAACGACAATAAAACTTGGTGCAATTAAAGCTAAAAAGAACTTTGTTAAAATCACCCCCACCTAGAAGTTATAATGACTTAAAATTCACTTTATTTTTGTATCTATAATTTAACTTTCACTCTATTTTCTCTCTTTATTTTATAATATAATAATATATCACACAAATCAGTTTCCCATAACCAACTTAAAAATTTGACCAAAATGATAGATTCTTTAGACCTTATGATTCATTTAAAAAAAAACTAAGACCAAAATGCTATTTGAGGTAATAATATATCACTCAAACCAGTTTCCCATAACCAAGTTAAGAATTTGACCAAAATGATAGATTCTTTAGACCTTATGATTCATTTAAAAAAACCTAAGACCAAAATGCTATTTGAGGAAAATAGGATCTAGATTCAAACATTAAAACAATCAAATACAGATTATCCTAAATCATCTGTAAATAGAAACCCTACCCTGCCTTCTTCCCAAATAAATAATACATCATTAGAAAATGATAAATCTTAAAAATCTCATAAAAGATAACCCAACTTTAGAAATGGAAATAAAAGTGGCCATCCTTATTAAAATGCTCATCACTTTAATGATCCTTCTAGATGAGTTAAAATTGATGTTGCCATCCATGATAGCACCCATGAGCCGAATAGATTCTTAAATTGATGAGACCAGATGGATGAATTCTTTAACTGGCATTAGATAGATGACAATCAAAAAGTTGTATTTGTTGAAATGAAATTGATTTGACATGCCAAGATTTATTGGATTAATAAATTAGCTAAAGAATGGAGATTGTCACTTAAATTAAAATGAAGAAATATGAAGAGCCAATATTATCCTATACACCATAATAAGAAACAACATGGGCAGTAATCAACTTTAATAAAATATAGTATCAACGTAACTGAGTATTTAAACACTTATGAAGGTTTAAATGCTAGTATTGATTATGTTAATAATAATTTGCAACGAGCAAATAAATTTAGGGGTATTTACATTCGTACCACCTATTTTGTCGGTATTTACATATCTAAAACACTTTTTTACATTTATACTGCCCAAATCTTTCATATCACATAAAAAATACAATCATTTTGACTTATAAAAAGTGAAATACACAGTTTCATGCATGGGTAAGGTAGAATGTAAAAATTAAAGTTTAGGTGCTAGATATGTAAAAACATATGAATTGAGTGGAATTTAAGTCTTCCATAAATTTAACATTAGATTTAGAGTGAGCAATAGGAATGAGTTAAACTATTTGATCCTCAAATATTATAAAATGCTTTTCCTAATGTTTTATTAGTAGAAACTTAAAAGAAAATTGTTTCTCTTTCAAGATCAAAGAGACAGTTGATCCACTTCATCTAGTAAGTCTAATGTTAAACTCATTCTATCTATTGCCTAACCCATTTGTACAATGCTCATATCGATGCTAAAAATATAAAGAATATAATTTACCTTAACTATCGCAAACAGGTCATATGGAAAATCAATGTAAAGCACATATCCTTTTCTTAGAAGAAACTAAGAGTCTCTCGTAGATGAAGTGAAAGAATATCATGATGATACACCCCTTTCTTTGAAGATCTAGAGTACATAAAAGACACTTCAATCAAGACTGAGGTGTTTGACTATAACGTAGAATGTGACTACGACTGCTTGGCACGGGTAGCATTCCAATGCAATGGTGCTTTTTAAATGGTAGGATACATCAGATCTCGTGGAATTTTGCCATAAATGCTATTGGGATTTGTGTAAGAGGAGCATTATGGTGGATTTAGAGCTTCAAAACATATTTATAAGAGAAAATTATTCTATTCAAGAGAGTTTACAAAGTTCCTGAACCAAGTAAAAATGCTCCCAAGACAATTTTCTCAAGAGGGACCTTCCAAAAATTTTCATTGAGAGGAATTCCTAAGAAGGCCGTCTAAGCATTACTCTTGAGAGATTCTCCTAGGAAGGCACTAGGGATATGTCACTTAGGTAGAACTCCTACAGACATAACATGGACATGCCAATGTTTGATCACCTTTTTTTTTCATTATCATAATGGACACAAAGGTGGCAAAGATAGCATCAAATATTCAACAAAATATTGAAATTATACCAACTTATGGACAAACTTTAGTTGGCCCACACTTAAAAATAGTTCACTTAATCTACATCCCAATCCTAACACTTAGACTCTAGGTTGACTTGTCCCCTAGAGACCCAAATGGGACCACTCAACACCCCTTAGACCTATCCCACTCAACCCTAGTCAAACTTAGTATAGTTTATCTTTCAAGCTATCCTTGAGACCAACACAGAAACTAGGAATATTTAAAATGATGGTCCTACGAGTAACCTAGTGATCGAATGTAGTCCTCAAGGAACCCCTCTATTTTTTTATATTAAATAATGTGAGAGATATGCAATAGTTTCTACCGTAGGAATACATGCTTAGGATTGTTGAACGTGTCTAAGTTTGATTGAGTCAAGGTTGTTCCTTAATCTTAGAAGTTAGTTGTCGTATTCTTGATTCTGTTTCTTTTTTCTTGGTTGTTTTTCAGGACCATTTTGTTAGTGGTTTGTTATTTTTCAAGCTTTAAAATTGTAATGCTTCACGTTAATAAAAGTGTGGGTTCTGATTTCCCTTCAATCTACAGCAATACATTTTAGTTTTCTCTTCTTTCTCATTTCAAGAAACCAAGAATTTGGTATCAAAACTCTCTTCTTAAGGGACTTGTGTGTGAGCTTGAGCAGTTATGGAGATCGAAGCTAGTTTTTCCTCAGTTGCTCTACCAATGTTTGACAGAGATAACTACCAGATCTGGGCAGTATGCATGGAGACATACCTGGAAGCATTGGATCTCTGGGAAGTAGTGTAAGAAGATTATGACATTCCTCTTCTCCCTGACAATCCCACCATAACACAAATTAAAGCACAAATAGAAAGGAAGACAAAGAAGTTCAAGGCAAAAGTCTGACTGTTTGTTGCAGTTACCTCCACGATCTTCACCCGTATCATGTCATTGAAAACGACAAAGGAGATCTGGGAATATCTCAAAACTGAGTATGAAGGCGAAAAAGGAATTTGAGGGATGCATGTGTTAAACTTAATTCGTGACTTCGGGCTGCAAAAGATGAAGGAGACAGAAACCATAAATGAGTACTCTGACAGACTACTCAACATAGCAAATCATGTCAAATTATTGGGTTCTTCTCTGGAAGATTAAATGATTGTTGAGAAAATCCTTGTAACAGTGTCTGAAAGATTTGATGCTACCATCACCACCTTAGAAAACACGAAGGATCTGTCAAAGATTGTTTTGACATAACTCTTAAGTGTTTTACAAGCACAAGAGTAAAGGCGTGGTAATGAGGCAAAAAGAAGCCGTCGAAAGAGCTCTACCAGTCAAGCATCAAGACGATGAAAAGAATAGGAGGCCCAAGAACAAGAAGTTTCAAGCTACAAGTGGACAAAGCTCTGCATCTGGGAATAGAAGCAAAACTGTAAATAAAAGATTATAAGTAAAGAAAGATTACCCTCCATATCAACATTGTGGCAAGAAAGGTCACCCTCCTTTCAAATGCTGGAGAAGATCAGATGCAAAGCGCAGCAAGTGCAATAAAATGGGACATGAAGCTGTCATTTGCAAGAATAAAGATCAGTAGAATGGAGATGAAGCACAAGTGGCAAATCAAGAAGAAGACTAACTTTTCGTTGCAACTGGTTTCACGAGTTATGAAATAAGTGAAAACTGGCTCATTGATAGTGATTGTACTAATCATATGACACATCAAGAAGAAGTTGTTCAAGGAATTGAAGAGCACCAAGTCCAAGAAGGTCAGAATTGGGAATAGTGAATATATTGCAGTCAAAGAAAAGGGCACCGTAGTCATTGCAAGCTGTTCAGGAACCAAGTTGATCACCGATGTTCTCTATGTACCAGATATTGATCAAAATTTGCTCAGTGTTGGTCAATTAATAGAAAAGGAATTCAAAATGATGTTCATGGAGAAGGCCTATGTGACAGAGGATGCTACAGGCCAAAAGATGTTCGAAGTTAAGATGGCAAGGAGGAGTTTTTCACTCAATCCAATGCAGGAGGAGCAATCAACTTTTCTAACCAAAGATAGCCTCTCAATGGTGTGGCACAAGAGGCTCGGGCACTATCACTACCAAGGGCTACTGCAGATGAAGTCCAAACGGATGGCAATTGATCTTCCAGAATTTGATGATCACATATCGACCTGTAAGGCTTGTCAATTTGGAAAGCAAAATAGAAAGTCATTTCTCAAGTCAGCATGGAGAGCCACCTATAAGTTGCAATTAGTCTACACAGATGTTTTTGGACCTCAGAGAACTCCTTCATTAGCAGGTAGTCGATATTATGTTGCTTTTATTGATAATTTCACTAGAACGTGTTGGATTTTTTTCTTAAAATTCAAATCAGAAGTGGTTGGAGATTCTCGAAGTTCAAGAAAATTGTGGAAAATCAAAGTGGCAACCAAATTCAAATATTGAGGTCTGATAATGGCAAGGAGTATACCTCAGAAAATTTCAATGCATTTTGTGAAGAAGCTAGCATTGAGCATCAGTTAACAACCCCTTACACTCCGCAACAAAATGGAGTTAGTGAAAGAAGAAACAAATACAACTTAGAAATGACTAGATGTGTATTGCATGAGAAGAATCTACCCAAACAATTCTGGGCAGAGGCAGCTCGTACTGCGATTTTCTTGCAAAATAGACTGTCGACAAAAGCAGTCAAGGATCAGACACCTTATGAGGCTTGGTATGGTCATAAACCTTCTCTAAGTTTTCTCAAAGTATTTGGTTGTTTGTGTTTCACTCATGTTCCACAAATCAAGAGAGACAAGTTAGACAAAAGAGCACTTCCAGGCATCTTTGTCGGCTATGCACTATTGCAAAAGCTTATAAAATTTTCCAACCACAAACTGACAAAATTGTTATAAGCAAAGATGCTCACTTTGTGGAAGATGAAGAATGGAACTGGGTTGAGGCAAAGAAAAATGACCAAACTGTAGCAGATCTCCAGCTTAAGTTTCCTGAGTTTCCTACTTCAAGCACGGATGAAGATGAAAATTGGCAGAATGAGTTGGTGGATGATGCTCCTGTGAGAGGTACTAGATTACTCACTGACATTTATGCAAGATGCAATATAGGCGTGTGTGAACCTGCAAATTTTGAAGAATTGGATGGCTGCAAGAATTGGATGGCTGCAATGAAGATGGCTGCAATGAAGGAGTTGTCCATGATTGAGAAAAACAAAACATGGGAGTTGATTGATCGACCCCAAAATAGGAAGGTGATTGGAGTCAAGTGGGTGTACAGAACCAAGCTTAATGCTGATGGCTCAATCAACAAGCATAAAACAAGACTTGTGGTAAAAGGCTATGCTCAAGTTTTTGGTGTGGACTACTTAGACACCTTCGCACTAGTTGCCCGTTTGGACACCATAAGGCTTTTGCTTGCTATAGCTACTCAAATGAATTGGAGAGTGTATCAACTTGATGTAAAATAAGCATTTTTAAATGACATTTTGCAGGAAGACATTTATGTTGAGCAGCCTGAAGGCTTTGTGAACAAAGGAGAGGAAAGGAGAGGACAAGGTGTTTCTTCTCAGGAAGGCTCTTTATGGGTTGAAACAAGCTCCAAGAGCTTGGTACCAGCAAGATAGATGAGCATTTGCTGAGCTTAGGCTTTGAAAAAAGCCTGTCTGAGGCCACTCTTTATGTCAAACATCAGAGTAATGATGTTTTGATAGTCTCTCTTTATGTTGTTGAACTTTTGCTGACAGGAAATAATTTACGGCTAATTGAGGACTTCAAACAAGAAATGATGAAGGTTTTTGAGATGACAGATCTTGGGTTGATGACCTTCTTCCTTGGAATGGAGAATAAGCAGGCTGAGCATGAAGTCTTCATCTGCCAGAAGAAATATGCCAAGGAGATTTTGAAAAAGTTCAAGCTTGAAGAATGCAATGAAGCAAGCACTCCTATGAATCAAAAGGAGAAGCTATGTAAGGAAGATGGAGCTGATAAAGTTGATGAGGGATATTTTAGAAGTTTGATTGGTTGCTTGATGTATCTTGCAGCAACACGTCCTGATATTTTAAATGTTGTTAGTATCTTATCCAGGTTTATGCACTGTGCAAGTGAATTGCATCTCAGGGCTGCCAAAAGAGTGATTCGATATGTCAAAGGTACAAGTGATTTTGGTGTAAAATTCACAAGAAGCAACGAGTTCAAGCTGGTTGGCTTCTTTGATAGCGACTAGGGAGGTTCCATTGATGATATGAGTTGTACTTCAGGCTACTGTTTTACTCTTGGATCTAGTATTTTCTCATGGAGCTCGAAGAAGCAAGAAACTGTAGCTCAATCCACTGCTGAAGCAGAATTTGCTGTTGCAACAGCTGTTGTCAATCAAGCTTTGTGGCTGAGGAAGATTTTAATGGATCTCAATCTGGAGCAGAAAGAAAGCACTGAGATTTTTGTTGACAACCAAGCTACCATTGCCATTTCCCATAACCCTGTGTTTCATGTGAAAACTAAGCATTTCAACATCAAGTTTTTTTTTTCTAAGAGAAGTGCAGAAAAAAGAATTTGTGACTCTGGTTTAATGCAAATCTGAAGATCAGTTGGAAGATTTGTTTACAAAGCCACTTCCAATCAGCAAGTTTGAGTTCCTAAGGCAGAAACTTGGTGTTCGCAACTCCTAAAGCAAGGAGGAGTGTTGGAATACATCCTTAGGATTGTTGAATGTGTCTAAGTTTGATTGAGTCAAGGTTATTTCTTAATCTTAGGAGTTAGTTGTCGTATTCTTGATTCTGTTTCTTTTTTCTTGGCTGTTTTTCAGAACCATTTTGTTAGTGGTTTGTTATTTTTCAAGCTTTAAAATTGTAATGCTTCACGTTAATAAAATTATGGGTTTTGATTTCCCTTCAATCTACAACAATTCATTTTAGTTTTGTCTTCTTTCTCATTTCAAGAAACCAACATCTAAGAAGAAAAGAGCTATAAGCCACGGGCCTAGCTTGTCAAAGGTGTGGATCATAGAAATGAGAAAATGAGAGAACCTCCAACATGTCTAGCCATTTAGAACCATAAAAATACTAAGCAGCAATAATGTGAGAGGCTTAATTAAAGGTTATGGTATCATTGAACCCCGACTAGTGTTCAATGGGATAAATCTTAATGTTCACCTCATTTTTTTAATGTGGTTAACACATTTTCCTATAATATGTTTTTAGTCTTTAAACCTGTTCCTAATATAAGATCCCTTAGTAGGTTCCTCTAAGTGATTTGATATTGATTATAATGTTTCACTAACCCTAAGCTTCAACAACAAAGAACAATAACAAAAAGTATTTATCCCGCTAAGTGGAGTCGGCTACATGAATCATTTTTTTCCATTTTGTCCTAATGAATATTATATTTTCATTTAATTTTAACAAACTAAGATCATTTTTATATAACATAACCAAGTCTTTTTTGGTATACCTCTACCTTTTTTAAAAACAAATTGAATATAAAACATCTACTGTCCTAACTAGATCATCAAATGATCGGTGTTTAATATGACCAAACCAACTAAGACGACTCTCTCTAATCTTGTCTGCAACTGGAGCTACACTAACCCTTTCACAGATATATTTATTTCGCATTTTGTCTCTAAGTGTAAAGTCATTCATCCACCTAAGCATTCTCATATCAGCAAAGACTAACTCTTTTAAAAGCTAACATTTTGCTTCATAAAGCATTGCAGATCTCACCACCATCTTATAAAACTTTTCTTTAAGTCTAAGCGGTACTTTTCCATCACACAATAGGCCTGATGCATTCCTCCACTTCAACCATCCAACTTGAATTCTACTAATAACATCCTTATCTATATCACCATCACTTTGAAAAATAGACTCGAGATATCTAAAATGTCCACTCCATTTAATGACTTGATCACCCATTGTTACAAGCCCGCCACTGGATCTACTACTATTAAATTACATTCCATGTTTTTAGTTTTAGATCTACTTAAACAAAAGCATTTAGACTCTAAAGTTTATCTTCATAATTCAAGTTTTTCCTGAGCTCTTTCTCTTTTGTTATCCACAAGAAATGACATCAACAGCGCAAACAGTACACCAAGATGCATCCTACTGCAAATGACCAGTAAGAACATTCATAAATAGAGCAAAAAGATATGGACTTAAAGTTGACCCCTAATGTAATCCAACTGAAATAGCAAAATACTTTGTCAATCTTCCTTTTGTTCTAGTATGCATATCTTTAAAACTTGAATCTAAGTCATATCATTTGTTATCTCTCAGGAAGCTTAAAAATACATTTGGCTTATGTGATATCTTATAGAAGCCCTACCTACTGTAGCTTCATCCAAAAGACCCCTTTGATTTTAAAAGAATCCAAATGATCTCTAACTCACCGGATAAATTTAGAAGAACAATTATAAAAATTATTGGAGAAGGCTAACTGCTAGAAAAAAAAAGTAAAATCAAAATAAAAACTCAGGGTACCTCAAGTCATCGTTACAATCATAGACCTCATATATAGTTTAGCTTAACTCTACTCTGACTCCAAATTTTCTTCAAGGCCTTCGGACTCGTCCTAAAGCTTCACTTATGGGTAAAGCAGACATGATCAACCTAATTTGACTAACCTATAGTAACCGAATGGAGCCCAACCAATAAAATCAACTCTTTTAATGATAATTAAACGTAATTGCATACTAAGCAGTAATAGGTTACTAGTGTTTAGAATGTTACAGTTGAACAAGGTGACATGCCAACCTTAACTCCATAACTGCTATGCCTGCTAAAACAAAAGGATAAGAAAATATCTTAAATGTGCATCTCTTCAGAAGCAGATTTTTCTGCTGCAACAGGCACCTAGTGGGGTGTGTAAACCCAAGGTTGCTCATGTGGCTGAAAAGAAGAAAAGGTTGCTTTGGTCAATGAGGACATCAATAATTAGCACTAGAAGAGTTTAAAGACTATCATAATCCAAAAAAAAAAGCAAACCGTGAAATAGTAAGTGAAAGAAGCGTTGATGAAATCTCAATAGATCTCATCTATTCTAAAAAGTATGCTCTACCGAAAGGAGTTTAATACCAGTGCAATATCATGAAAAATTTATGCCACCATCTTGAAAAATATTCAATGGCATGGGAAATTCTAGCAAACATTTGGCAGATGTTGAGACGAGTTGTATTAATATAGAAAGCAAAAATGCACCTCAATAGGCAATTTATCATTAGTTTCTCGAGTGTTGAATTTTACTAGTAACATTTGTTGATCTAGATATTTTTTCTATAAAAGAATTTACGAGAGCTTAAAACAAAGTCATGATAGGTGATTTGACTGTTGAAAAAGAAAAGGTCGAATGAGCCATTAGTGGACAATATTCTGTGTTAGAAGAATTTTAGACAAAAATGTGAGCATCAAACAATTAAGATCCTGTTGGAAAACATTCATTAACTAGCCGCATTCATTTTAAATAATTGACCATAAAGATGTTTGAGAACTTATGGAGCAATGCCTATAATCTACAGGAAGAAATCTCATAGTTGATATTCTTAAAAGAGCAAAAAAAACAATATTCAAAATGCCAAAAGATCTTGGGAAAAAATCCAAAATGGTGCCCGCAATGAAGAAGAAAAAATAACAAATAAGAATACAGGCAAAAAAGTGGTAGCAACAATTGCACAACAATAATCAAAATATGTGGTAAGAAGAAATTCTCAACACCTTTTAGTGAAAGAATGAACAAAATATTTTCTTTAAGAAAAGGCTTTTAAAAATAATTTGAGCATCTGATGTAGTAGATTTCCAACTACCAAAGCCTAAGAAGCTTGAAGAGATAAGCAAGAGTGGTGAACCCAACTACTGCCCATATATTTGCATACTTATGCACACAGTAGAGGACTACTTTATTTGTAAGGACTGTAAAGAGAAAAATTTTGTGGATTCTAGTCAAGGAACCGTGAAGGTAGCCTCAGATGAGTCATATATCCTATTTAATCCATTCAAAGCAGAAAAAAAAATGCTGGAACATTTGTTTGACCAAAAACCTCTAAGAGAATTCTATATAAAATGTAATAATCTTCCATGCAAATATCATACAAGGAACGACAGTCTTTCATCCAAGTTGATCACACAGTTGCAGAGGATAAAGTTGGGTGGGTTTTAGGGGGGGAGGGGTAACGGCCCAAATCTACAGGAGTCCATTGGTGTTTGGCAGGGTTAAGCTTCTTGCCAATTATTTTGTATAGCTTTTTTCTTTTTTAAAAAAAAAATAAATAAAAGATGCATTAAATAAGAATTTTGTTTCTGTCTTCCCTACCTTTGATGAGAATGTTTAAAATGACTTAAATAAAAAAAAAAACAATAACTATAGTAATAACAAGAACTTTTTTTAACTATATTGATTCCAATTCACTCAGAGAACAAGGATTCAACTTCTAATAGTGATTCTCGTATTTTCAATTTATAGGATATACCATTTAGGATTGAAGTGGATTTATTGGATTATGATAATTTGACAAAAGAGATATTAGGTAGTACTGAGGATTAGATAGATGTCACTGTAATCCCTCCACTTTAAAGGATTATAACAGACAACTTTTGTCTTAACAAACAAGATCATATCACCTCTGATGGCACCCAAGCATAAACGAAGCAAGTCGATGGTACTAATAAACTCTAGGCACTAGATGTTCCTCCATAAGAGATGAATAATTGTTAACTCAAAGTTGATTACAGCATACTCGATCATTTAAGAAAGTTGTTCGCTATACTCACCAATTTTTTTTTTCTTATATTATCCAGGAAGATGAGACTTCTAAACGAGGACTTAATCCATAAATTTGTATGGCCCAATTGACAGTAAATTCACTAGACGAGTCCTGCTACTTCAAAATATTCCAAATGTAGCCATATTTTTTATGAGGATCTATTGCTCGGAATAGCCAACTACAGTCGTCCATTTTATACACTGTCAGCCATTCATAGGGGTGAAATCTACTAGTCCATTATATTTTATTAGATTTAGGTTCAAGGCACTATCTCAATGGAGGTTCTCACCTTAATTTTGGATCTAATGCAAACTATTTATTCTTCCTCAGTTATAAATCCACAATTTTTTTGGTTTTTCCTCGGCTTTGTATTATAGGAATATAAGACCAAAATTTGTAATAACAAGACGAAACTCCAACAAAATCTAATTTCACAAATATAAAGCATAACTTTGAATAATTTTGAATACTTTCAAGCTTCTTAGCATCTAGTACTCCTTACTTTTTCTCCTTTGACAGCCAAAATTTTTTTCGATTTAAGTTATGCCGATTGAATTTTAAAATAGCATCCTAAAAATTAAACTATAATATTTATAAAAATGAGAATTATTCTTTAATCTAGAGTATTTTTTTTTTAGAAATCACCTTTATAGGAATATAATTAATTATAAGGGCATACTTATATAAGAAACTTATACACTAGAACAAAATAAATCATAGCTTACCTAAATTAGGTAAAAGATAAAATCTCTAGTAACATAGACACAAAATTTTGAAATCTTTGATTTTATAATTGAATATATTATAGAATAATATGTCTATCATTTAAAATAATAAATTATTATCAATGTTGTATTTGATCATAAAAATAATTTTTTAACATTTATAGTTTAATTTTCCCACACATTCATCCAAATTGGTTAAGTGATGCAATTTTGGACTTCAATGGATTGGCACCTCCACGGTCTCCACAAAAAGGCAAACAATAGTTGCACATGATAGAAAACTAATGCTCATTGAGAATAACTTAATGTTGCAACAACTTCTTCCAGTAATTAGAAGCATTCAATATGGCATGCTAACAGGAGTTAAAGATGACAAAATTGATTGAAGTTGTACAAATGATAGAAACAATGTGTATGGAAGCCTGTATAAAAAAGTTAGTCATCTGAGAGAACGCCCAAGAACTTTTCATGGGTGAAAAATGTTGACCGAGTGGCGCTAATAATCTAAATCGGGTAATGTACCAAATAACCATTATAACTTACTATCAATGCAAGCAACAGGATATAATAATCATTTAGGGGTCTTTGCCAAATGATCTTGTGTTATATTTTCTTCAAACATGATGGTATTCATAAAAGTATAAAGAAGATGAGAATGCTTATTTATTTTAGGTTGATCAATGGAGGACACATGGAAACTAGCACGTTCAAATGGAAGAAGAGAGAGAAGTAAAGCTGCTTGCTATTATAGGAAAGCAAAAGAGAGAATCCATACACCACAAAGAACTTGAGGTTTATTCAAAGCCTCCTTCTTAACTTGTTCTTTTACACGATGTGAAACCTACATCATGTCTGAACTCAGAATAGATCATTTTGACCCACTTCTATAACCTGATGTAGGCTACATTGGTTCACAGTCATCATCACCAGCATAGGCAGGGGATGAATAGCCATCGAACAGATCGATGAACCTAACATCATTGGCTTACATAACTCCTACAGGCTAAACCTCTTCTACATCAGTTGTATCTTTTTGTGTACTTGCTCAATCTCAGCCGTTCCTACTGAATAATTGGTATAACATCCCAAAATCAACCTTCAAGTTTTTTAACATGGTTATGATATATGCTTCTATGTAAGTCATGCCTAGCCTTCAGTTTATCAAACTGATAAAATCACACTACAAGTCCCTCTTCAGTACAACATCTGATATGTTTCCATAGAAAAATTGCTCCGCAAGCAATTCTTTTAAAACAACATTATGTTGCTCAAGCCGTCTTGAAGTCCTACAATTCCACATGAATCAATAAATCCTAATCTACAATATATTGCAAACTAGAATCACCACGATCTACCAACTTGCCTTTCAAGAATCTCTTCACATATGTTGTTCAAGTTAACGATTCATGCCAACAAAAGGTATAGACCATTTATCAGTAATAAGTAATAATATTATTTGTTACAGATCTAGTACTTGGAATTTACTGAAGTGGTATCACGCTTCATTGTTTCAATCTAGCTTACACTGACATATAATTAAATTTCTAATAGAAATCAAGAAACTTAAGCATAAACATTTTAGAACATAATAATAAGATACCGTTCTAGGAAACATCTCAACTTCATGCAACTAAAAAACCAGTAAAACCATTTAAACTGTGAACCTAACCTCTTCGAACGCTACTTAAAACATCGCAAGTAACTCGAGATCGTGAAATTATAGTCCGGCCAAAGTTTCTGTGAATGTCGACTCATCACTAGTCATTCTGCAGGTGCAAAAATGTAAATCAGAATGCCTCTCAAGGCTTATAAAATTACTAATAAACACTTAAATCAACATCACCTAAATGAAAATAAATAAATAAATAAAAATCAAGATTGCTCGTTGAAATGGCTGCTCACATTGCAATTAGAGCCCCTGTATTTGATCTGATAGGAGATATTCACAAGGGAATTGGCAGACAGAATAAAAATCAAATGTTCAAATTCGTCTTTCCCGTTCTCAGCCTTCCTTCAGCTGTCACACTTCTCTTTCATTCGGCCTGTGTGCGACGTCGGGATTTCCACGTAACCAGGTGGAGGTGGAAAGCTGGAGCCCGATCCGCCTCCCTGTTCCCGATCGTCGCGACCGCGCGTTACAGTTAGGGCTGTCAAAAAAAAGCTCGTTGTTGGCAACAGTAAGTTGTCGTGTTCGGCTCGTAGCTTGAATTATAAACTAGCTCAACAGGAACAGTTCTATTCTTTATTTATATAATATTATATTGTATATATTATTTATATAATAATATATTATATATAGTTATATCTAAGTTTAAATTATATAATCTCGTGTGGTAATGTGGTTAGTGTCTTTTTTGTATACATTTGGTTCAGGTTTGAATCTCACACTTTACTTCTATTTTTTTTCAATTTAATTTTTTCGAGCTAATTTCGAGCCGAACACGAGCCGAACACAAACACAAATATTTAATTCGAGTCGAACACGAACACACTGTTCACGATTTGATTTCAAACATGAGCTATTTCGAACGAGCCGAACACGAGCCAAGCCTGAGCTCGCTCAAGCTCGGCTCGTTTATAGCCCTAGTTACAGTTTCGCAAACCGTTCCCGCCTACCGTGTTTCCGCCTTCCCTGTTTTGGCGAAATGAAGCATCCTCTTCTTCGGCAGTTTTTTTAGAGTTGGCTCGCAGCAGAAGGAAGAAAACAAAAGGAAGAAAACAGAAGGAAGAAAGCAGATTTAGTACGGTCTTTTATTTATTTATTTATTTATTTTTTGTTCTTCTTCGGGCTTATCGAAACAGAGGGGAAGAAAGGTAAAAAGTGGAAGCATTGATTGTGGTTGTTCTCGCTGTGGTAGTTCTTGTTTGGCTTCTTCTTAGTGGCTTGTGGCAGAAAGAAATTAGGTTTATTTCTCTTATATGTTTATCCTCTTTGGTTTATCTTGATTTAGAGAGAGAAGAGAAGGGAAGAGAAGTGAGAGAAAGAATTCGCTCTTGTAAGTCGAGATGATCGATTGGTATAAATTCCTCAAGTAGTAAAATTCACTGCAACTCCGTTGACGTAAGCAATTTGTCGAACCACGTAAATCTGTATGTTTTGCTGTGTTACTATTTTCTGGTATGAATTTTCTCGTACTACTTTTCGCTTTGTCGATCGTTCTCCTATCGTATTTCTATATATATACCACAATAACTGTTATCAGAGCTTTGTTCGGATCTAAGGAAGAATGATGGCTGCAGATGAAGTAAATGTTTCAAGGATCGAGAAGTTTGATGACACAAATTTTGGTTACTGAAGAATGCAAATAGAGGACTATCTCAATAGGATGAAACTTCATCTTGCATTATTGGGGAAAAGACCCGAAATAATGGATGAGACTAAATGAAATTTGTTGGATCGACAAGTTCCGAGGGTTATTCGATTGACTTTGTCGAGTTACGTTGCACACAACGTCGTCAAGGAAAGGATGACTACATATCTCATGACAGCCTTATTAGATATGTATGAAAAGTCATCGATGAATAATAATGTGTATTTAATGAAAAAGTTATTCAATTTGAAGATGACGAAAGATGTTTCTGTTGCTCAACACATGAATGATTTCAATATTATCACAAATCAATTGTCGTCTGTTGAAATTGATTTTGATGATGAGATACGTGCACTAATATTGTTGGCATCATTGTCAAATAGTTGGGAAGTGATGAGGATAGCGGTTAGCAGTTCTGCAGGTAAATCTAAACTGAAATGTGATGATATTCGTGATTTGATTTTATCTGAGTATGTGCACATGAAAGATTCTAGCGAAATCTCAGGTTCGAGTTCGGCACTGAATGTTGATTTCAAAGGGAGATAACATGACAAAAACTCAAATATAGGGATTTCAAAAGCAAAGTCTGGTCAGCATGCAAGCTGCTAGAATTGTGGCAAGGTTGGCCACATAAAGAGGAACTGCAAAAATCCAAAAAATATGGAGAATGATAGCACAAATGTGATATCTGAAGAAGTAAAAGGTGCACTATTGCTGGCAGTTCATAGTTCTGTTGATGATTTAATGCTAAAGAAGTTCAATGATGTCACTCACTACCAAGCACTTGAGAAATTAGGCCCTCTGTGGGCTGGACTATGTAAAGAGTTTAAATTTTATTTAATTTGACTTTCTATTTTGAAAGGGTTTCTATTTAATTTATGTCAAGGAAATATTTTATTTAGTGTTTTATTTTGAAAATTTTTAAGTTCTTTTTTTTTAAGAAATTTTATTTAAGTTTTGTATAGTAGACTTTTCTCGTTGAAAGGATTTTGTTAATTTTGTTAAAGTTTTATGTAAAATTTTTTTTTTTTTTGAAAAGGTTATCTTTTGAAAATGTTTTGTTTAAATGTTTTTTTTAAAGAGTTTTGTTCTTGTTTTGTTAAAACAAATTTATCTTTGGTTATTATGAGTTTTAAATACAAGCTAGAATGATTCAGTTTAAGAAAATAAGTTTATGAAAAGATTAGATGCTTTAGCATACATAGACATATTTTATTCTCCTCACTTTCATAGCTCACTTAAGTAAATATAATTCTTTTTAAAATACATTTATATAAGTTTTTTTCCCTTACACAAATTGTTCATTTGGAGCTCTTTTGAACATATATATATGTGTGTGTGTGTGTGCATATGTATATACGTATATATAAGTTTTTTAATAAAAATAGTTCATTAAAATTTTTGTTTAAGTTAACGTCACTCAACTATACAAATTTTTGCAAAACTCTTTATCACTGCCCAACTCAGGAAGATAGCCAATTTTGAGAATGTAAGCACAATTTATTTTATTTTTTTTTTGCTAGCTAGATATTCTAAGCATGCTCGCCTCCAAAAACCATTAAATCACAACTTTCTTACTTGCATGAACATAAGCCATAAGCATGGAAATTAACAAGAATATAAAATCACAAACATGGTTGTTTACCATTGCCCATAAATTCACATGCATTGAAGTTTTACTATTGCACATAAAGCCAAAAGCATGAAAGATTTACTATTGCGCATAAATCCATATTGAAATTTAGCTTAAATATAAATTAACAAATGGATTTTCATATAGGACTAGCACATAAAGATTTAACATGTACATAAACTAGCACATAAAAATTTTACATGGACTTTATAGGACTATTAAAACATTGCATAGAATGTTATCACATAAAGTTTTGCATGAAAAATTTAGAATTACCACTTTGGTTTTGCATAAAAGATTATCACATAGAGTTTTGTATCGAATGCAAGGCTATCATATGAGGTTTTGCATGAAACTCTATTATATGGAGGTTTAAATGACACATAAAACTAACACATGGATTTACAATAAAACTAATTATAAACCACATTGATTTGCATAGAATATACACCACCACATAAAGATTCAACACGCACATAAACAAACACATGATATTTTATGTAGAACATACCTTAAATTGCATGAAGGTTCCCTTTCGATTTTTTTTTTCATTTTTTTAGGGCTTTCACGTAAGCTTGGAAAAGTGAGAGGAGAGGAGATTTTGGTGAGGTTTTTGGGTAGTAGTAAAGCGAAGAGGAATGTATGTGAATTAGGTAGGGTTTTGGGTAGTGGCGAAGTGAGAAGGAGGTTGAGTTAATTAAGTTGGGTTTTGAGTAGTAGTGAAGGCAAGAGTGAGTGTGGAATTAGTGTATGGGTATTGGTGAAGTGAGGAAGAAGATGAGTGAAGGTTTAGGGCATCAGGTAGAAAATGGTGAGAGAGAGAGAGAGAGAGAGAGAGAGAGAGAGAGAGAGAGAGAGAGAGAGAGAGAGAGAGAGAGAGAGAGAGAGAGAGAGAGAGAGAGAGAGAGAGAGAGAGAGAGAGAGAGAGAGAGGGGAGGATGGATTACGAGGTTTTGGGTAAGAGAAAGGGAAGAAATAAGTTTTGGATAGCTAAGGGTGAGTGAAGTGATGAGGGTTTCAGCTACACCACGGTTGAGGGAAAGAAGTGGGTTTTAGGCAAGCTCTAGGTGAGGGAAGGAAGTGGGTTTCAGGTAGGCTGAGGGTGAGGAAAGTGATGAGGATTTCGGGGAGGGTAAAGTTAAGGGAAGTGATGAGGGTTTCCGGTAGGCCATGGTTGAGAGAAGGAAGAGTGTTTCGGGTAAACTTGGTCTTTAGGTGTGGGTTAGTGAGAGGGAGAAAGGGAAGAACTATGTAGGTTTTCAGCCAATGGAAAAGATAAAAAGGGAATGAGAGAAGACAACATACGATGGTGGTTTTAACTGCCACATGTCTTGAATACTTGTGACTGTTAAAACCGCCACCATGGACATGTAAAAAGAAGATTTTTACATACATCGCCTGCAAAAAGAATTACACCCAATTCAACAGTAAATACAATCAAAACACTAAAATATGGCTAGAAGGTCGTGACTAACCCATCTTAAAATTCTTTGATCATTCAATATTTTTAATATTGAGCAAAGTTTCATCATTTATCAGTAAATAATATTCAATTCAAAATACAAATATGTTTTCATTGACAACTCATGGAATATGAAATTATAATAAAAAAATATAAAAATCATGCAACAAATTAAAAAAATTCTTGGGACTAAGAAGTCATAAATTATCCATAGAAAAAAGAAACTAAAAGTTCCTCGCGATAAAACTAGCTGGAAGGGCAACCACACAATCTTGATGTAGAAAGACCTCCGAAAAACTAACTGGAAGGGTAACAACAAAATCTTGATGTATAAAGACATCCGAAGCTCACATCTTGCTTTTCTTCTGCTTCAATCCAAACCAAAAATCATTGAAGAAGGTAACCTTGGTCTTTCTTCCCCATCCCCTAGCTCACTTTGCCACTCTTCAAAACTAAGTTCGCTCTCATTAGAAGTGGCATTTTAGAAATAACCCAAACTTTTCAACAACGTCATGTTGGCCGAGCAGGATAAACACAACCTCCAATGAAAATCGGGGAGGACATTCACAAGAGCATTAAAACATTGTTGAGGGAAGTTTAGTATAACACAACTTTGCTTTCAGGGGTGCAAGTTTAAAAAAAAATTGAATAATTGGTAAAATTATTTAGTGAATACAAAGACAAGAACGATTAAATAAAAAAGTAAGAAAAGTTATACCGGTCCCATCCTTATCTATATGTCTACCACTTTATCTATGTACGAAATTCACTTTCTTTTTATTCAAAATAATGATATTATAATGTGGTGTGAAATTTTTGGTTGAAATTAATCCAAAAAAATAAACTTTTAAGTGTTAGATATATAAATACATAAGAATTGGATGATATATATATATATATATATATATATATATCCAAAGTAAAAAATACACAGTAATTCCAAAGAAAAAGTTTCTTAATTAGTATATAGTATCAAGATCAGTTGATCGGGCATCTGCTTGTCAGTTGTAAGTCCCTTCTGGTATGGGGTTCGATTCCCCCTGAGAATAGGGTGTGGTACTCGAATTATAAAAGCCAGAGAAATGACCAGAGGCTAAATGGCCGAGGCTCGTATCATAGCCTCTGGGAGGCTCATATTATAGCCTCTGCTCATTTCTATATATATATATATATATATCTGTGTGTGTGTGTGTGCGCGCGCGCGTCTCATACTCAAATCAGTTGGTCGGGTATCTGCTTGTCAGTTGTAAGTCCCCTCTGGTCTTGGGTACGATTCTCCCGTGTGTAGGGTGTGGTACTCGAATTGTTAAGCACATGAGGGATGACCGAAGCTCGTATAATAGCAGTCGACCATTTGTGTGTGTGTATATATAATATATATATATATATATATCAGTTGGTCGGACATTTGTTTGTCAGTTGTAAATCTCATCTGGTCTGAGGTTCGATTACCCCCGAGTGTAGGGTGTGGTACTCAAATTGTTAGGTGCAAGAGGGATGACCAGAGCTCGTGTATATATATATATATATATATATAATTTAATCGTATTTAATCGCATGTTCACGCGGCTTGTCCAAAATGAATCAACTCAAGACGACTTACTTTAGGGAACTGCCAGTCGGACTGCAAATTGCCAGTCATATCAAACCATTAAACTAATTGGTGAAAAACGGCTGTGCACAAACAAACTTTGTATTTAAGGATCACACCTACTATTCTTCAATTGTCAACTTTTACAACTACGGCTATTTGGCTTTATGTTAACTCACAACTTGCTGCGAAATTAAGGACAATAATTTGCGCCTGTACTTTCTCGTATAAAATAAATGATCGAAAAGAAAAATGTTATTTCATCACCTGGTGCTGTCAAAGCGGCTCGTTGTTCGCGAACAACTCGTGTTCGGCTCATTCGCTTAGTTAACGAGCCGAACATGAACAATATGAACAATGTTTGTTCGTGTTTGGTTCATTTTGGCTCGAAATACTACTAATCAATTTTATATATATATATATA
>NW_018164998.1:287108-296098 GCF_001263595.1 Phalaenopsis equestris | reverse complement strand
TTCTCTGTGATGAGTAGTATTTTAAAAAAAAATAATTGACTACAAGGCTACAAATATTTATAATCAATTAAAAATATTAATTAAGAAAATAGAATAAAAATTATTAAATTAAATTCAAATGATATTTTAAATCATGTCCCAACCTTTAACATTTTATGACTACGTGATTAGGGTTGTCAAAACGACTTTGTTCGTGAACGGCTCGTGTGTTTGATTATTAAACTTAAGTTTGTTTAATTCTTGAAAGTTCTAAAATTATTCTTTAAATGCTATTGTGTGTTTGATTTATGCCCATATAAATTCGAAGCACGTCACCTTTATAAGGTTTGATTTCGCTTGTTGAACTGTATTGCTTTCGTTTTAAGTTTATTAAAAATAATGGTTATCATATAATTAATTGATAAAGTAGGTGTTCTGAAGTTTAACATTTACCTCAAAGTTTAAGGTCAATCCAAAGAATTTTTACATAATATACCAACAATGAATCAATTAATGAATCTAATAAAGTCTATGAATTTCTTAAATATACATCCTTCAGTTCAATCATACAAATGACCCTTGATCAATGACATCAATAAATATTTTTCAAATCTTTTTTATACAATAAGATGATGAAAAACTAAAACTATGACAATAGTTTGATGTAAATCTATATCAATAGATTCCAATAGAAAAAAATAATAGTTTGATTTTATAAATGAGTATCATAAATTAATAATATTACCCTAATTTATAAATATGAACTACAATTAACTATTTTTCTCTCAAAATTTTATTATGAGTGTGTATATGTATCAATTACATGTTACCGTTACAATCTGTTAATTTCAATAACATGCACTTTAAATTTTCTTTAAGATAAAAAATATCATTTTATATCAATGAACGACTTTTATGGCCCAATATAGATGCTAACAATCCTAATGGGTCTGGTTAAATCATTTTTCTGAAACCCAACTTTCTTAGTCCAACTGCCAATCTAATTCTAAAGCTCTTAAAGCATATACAAAAAAAAAAAAAAAAAAAAAATGATGAATTACATTAGGGAGTTTGTGATGTAGCAAATCAACAAGTTGAAGGAACAAATAACAAAGTTGATACAAGAATTATGGGAGAAGGCTTCCATAACTCATTCTAGAACCTACTCCAAGAATCACAGTGTCATTACGATCGATAGCTCATAGACATGAATTACTATGAATGAGACTAAGAAGAGCTCTATCACTAATACTTAAAGATGAAGAAGAATAGATATGCACCCCAGAGGATGGATGACACACATTAAAATTACCTTCTTATACATATATATATATATATATATAGAGAGAGAGAAAAAGAAGACCCCCCACAAAAGCCCCATCACTAGAACACCCTAAGGTGGACTTTGATCTAACCCCTAAATCAACCTTGGTTGATTTCATACCTAGGCATTTCACCATAGCTTGAGGCTTCATCTAGGAGCTCTTTGGACTCAAGGCAAGCTTTTGGAAGCACCTAATTGAGGCCACACCTCTTGGGCAAATGTATTGAACTCTCCCCTTAAACCGAGCTTCATTTAATTCTCCATGCTTATAGAATTGATTTAAGGCTTGATCAACCGTATAGATATGTTCTCTTAGTCAAGACGAGTCTATAGGAACAAACCACACTTAATTTAGTTAAGTATCGAGAGAGATATTAGGGTTTGAAGTTGGACAATTCTCAGGCTAGGGACTTAGGGACAATGAACAGATGTCATCCATTTCCGCGTGTATCAGACGAACGGTCGTGATGGAGCCGGACGAGGGAATGGAGCAGAACGGAACGGGTGGCAGCTGAGTCAGAAGGCGACGCCGAATTAGAAGACGCCACGTGGAGCTTCTTAGTTGCCTAGGATGAGGTGGCGCCGCGTCACTTAAGTAGAAAAATAAGGTTTTTATTTTATTTAATTAATAGCCAGAACTTCAAAAATGCATATTTTTATGTAGAAAAATCATAAAAATAAAATAAAAATATACTCTTACTCAGTGAACAGAGGAGAACAATGTGGAAATGGTTTAATATTTTTTTTGAAGCATGTATTATTTTTAATTAATTAAAAGGTTTTTTTCTTATTTGGATTCACCATTTACATAGACATTTAATCATGGCATGGGACCATGAGGCTTTTGATTTCTCTATTGTTAGGTATCTCCTCAGATTTTTCCAATGTCAGGGGGCATCTCTAACTAGAGATATCTAATTTTTAAATTAATAGTCCTTATTTTGGTGAAATAATTATAAAAATTCAAATACTCATCAGAAAAACACAAAATTTTTTTTGGTAGGTTTATTATGGTCAGAGGATCCCAAGAAAAATATAAACATAGTTTGATTTATTAAAAATAATCCTAATTGTCACCAACCCTAAAAAATGAAATAAAGTTGATTTGGAGTAATGATAAATATAAATTATATAAAAATCATTCTCCACTATGATATAATGTTAGAGGAGCTCCCCATAAAAAATTCAAGTCAATTGGAGTTAATTTGACCACTCAAATGAATTAATCAAGTGAAATCACATTTTTGACATTAAAATGATTATAATAATTAAAATAAAACTCAAAAAATCACCAAATTAGTTTTGGAAACTCCTTATAACTAGAGGAACCTAAGAAAAATAAAATTGGAATTAAAATAAATACTTCATTTTTAGCTCTTTTTGGGCATTTAAATAATTAAAAATTAATTAAAAATCATAAAAATTGCAAAGTTATAAAAACACACTAAAATATCACATTTGACTTGTTGACCACTTAGAATCAATTAAAATAATTTTACTAATTTTCTAAGTCAAGATATTAATTTCTGAAGGCTTAAAATAAATTTTCTCTAATTTTTCACTAAAATAATTCCAATAATTAAAATATAAATAACAAAAATATGAAATTTATTTTTTTGAGTTTCCTGGATTTATAGAGATTTAATAAAAATATAAAACTTAATTACCCACCTAAATAATATTTTATATTTAATTAATGCTCAAAATAAATAAATAATTCTAATAATTAAATTACACCTTTAAAAGTAATTAAATTAATCCTCTAAAACTCATGAAAATTGGTCCAAGTCTTCCTTTAACCTATGTGAACCTCTAGTAATTTTCTTAAGGATAGAAGCTTTATTTTGGTTAAGTTATTAAATTTTCATTAAAAATCCCTATTTTTTCATTAAAAATAATTATAAAATTAAATAAATTCAGAAAAATCACAATTTCTCCTCTTATGTTCTAGTTAACCCATGAGTGGGGCAACATAAAATTTTCAAGTCATTTGAGTTCAATTTAATGAACTATAGGGTGGTAAGGTCTTTGGGGCAAAAAAAAGGTAATTTTGGAATTTAAGGCTTAATTAATATTTAGGCTTAATTAATATTTAGGCTATAATATTTAGGCTAAACCAAAGGGCTAAATGGGCAACAAATAATCTTAATTGATATGTTTTGCTGATTGGAATATGAAAGGGATAAATGGTAGTGACCAACTTTGGTCTTGTAAATGTTAAGTTTGTAATTTCTTATAATTAATGAAATTTGGAAGAATATTTAAATAAAAAGATATTAAAGTGAGGGGTTTGATTTTTGAAAGATCACAACTCACTAATTTTAAGCCCCAATTAATATTTTTGTAATGATTTGTAATTCATGATAAGGATTACAGGATAAACATATAAATCTTTCTTTTTTCTAAAATTACAAATTTACCTATTAATTTTTAAGGGCTTGGTAGTGAACTAGGCTTAATCAAAATTTTGTCTAATGAGATTTAGAAGATAATCTATAACTAATTTAAAACCTTTTAAAACACTACAAGTCCATCTTTAAAATCAAAGTGCTAAGTTTCTTAATTAGACTAAATTTCCCCTTAAGTGTCTTTACCTATATAATTTATAAATAAAACATCAAGTGATAATTACACCATCCTTAGGGTTGGCTAGAACATCAGTTCATTAAGCATAAGGGTATGATAAAGATAAGTTATCAAGCAACATAATAAGTTTGAACAAACTTGGGACTTTTCAAGGGATTGTGAGATGCCCGGGGCCTAGTCCCTGGACCCTTCTCATACTCTTTTGGATATCTTGAAGTATGATTAAGCTCATTATGTCTTGCTTAAGAAATAATTTATACATTTATATAAATAGGACCCACTAAGATATGACGTAGGATCTGGTAGACATACCTTAAACTTGTACTTCCCACTTTTTCTACAAGCATATTTTAATTCCTGCAAAAATATATAAACATATGCCGTTCAAGTACTGAACTTTCAGGTGGAGGAACGAGAAAACTTGACAGGTACGCTTTTATAGTTTACGTCATCTTCTTATCTTGCACTTTATTTATTGTACTTTTCCTGCTTATGAACTTGTATGTTAAACAACGATGTCACCCTGCATGTCAAAACTAAAACTTTTAGGATAAACACAGAACTGAAACCAAAACAAAAATTTAAAAATCAAACAAGATAAAATTCACCGCCACAACATTTAAAATATAAGACAACTCAAAATTTATGCACAAACATCACAAAACCAAAATTGCAACTAAATTAAAACGTCTCTATTGGATGATCAGAAATCCCTCGAAGGAGGTAACCTACGGTTGCTAACGAAACTTCTCATGGTCTAAATGAAAGTATGAAGCTCGTTAAGTTTATTTTAATAAATTCATTTGGACTAAGTGAATCCGAAAGAAAATAGTGGTGCCGGAACGAGGGAACCGTAGGATCCTAATCGGTGTCGCTCTAATCAACTTTAATATCCCCCATAAAATTTAAATAACCATAACCATAGGAAATGCTTGATTTGACATCATAACTTGACACATTAAAAAACTTAAACTCGCCATGATGAGGAGTTTGGAGCTAGCATTGAGGGCAGCATTACCATTTTCAACATCAGAACATGCCTTCACCAGCTAAACCATTCCTTAGAATTAAATAAAAAACAATCCACATGATTCTGAGATTGTTTGCTTATGCAACATAAATCCTCAACTTATCTTTAGGCCTTTATATGGTTCTGCTATACAATATAAACCCTAACTAGTCTTAGGATCTCGATATTGTCGCTCGTTACGACCTAAATCCTCACATCTCCCAGGCTATTTGTGTGATCGTTTTACACAAATGTAAGCCCTAATTATTAAAATTTGCAGGATGAAACACTCGAATAATTCCTCTTTGAAACTGAAGCCAAACAGTAGGATAGCTTGGGAAGTCACCGAAGTTCTCCTCAGGATCTGTGACATCCTCTAGTCTTCCTTCTTTTGGTTCTACAATAAAATTTTCCAAATTTGAGCCATTACCCTTTCACACACCTCTGTCCGATCTCGTTGAAAAGTCTTATTCCTTTGAACTCCTTGAAGATAATATTTCCTGATTTTTATCGAGAGTTATCGAGAGTTAATATTTCCTGATTTTTATCGAGAGTTTTCTTAGGTGACTTTGGTTATTTAGGATGTAATTAACTATAGTAGGAAGCATTTTCGAACCCAATTTTCGAACCCAACTTAAAATAAACCCTATTTAATCCTTCATATTAAATAGGGGCTTGTCGGCTTATAATAAAAATGGTTTCGCTGACCAAACGGATGTCACACAATCTTTAGTTTATTTAATCGAGCCTTACTAGTAAGTGATGTGTTTATCCTTCGGGATGGATACATTACTTGCGGTATTTGACTCATTTATTTAAACTATTGAGGATATGAGATCGACCTGGTCTTGTATTTTCTAAAATCCAAAATATTATTTTTTTTCCAAATTATATATTAAATTAAATTAAAATGGGTGTTGGGATATCAATCCCGACAACTCCACAACCCCCCCAACCTAAACCCTTTTAGCGGCCGACAGTGATACTTCAATATTCTTTTGTTTGAGAATTAATTTAAATCTCACTCACTTATTTTTCTGTAATTTCTTTGACATGTCATGACATATAGTATTTATATAGGAAATACACATAATTTTATTATTCCAAGTCATCAGTCATTATGTGAGTCATCCTGATGGTGTACTCATTACTAATAATTATTTAAATTAAGAAATTATTCATTCTTCGCTCTTTGTTGAAATTTATGACCAAGAAAAATTATGCCATGTGCGCATGGTGTTAATAGAATACACTAAGACTAGTAAAAGAAAAAATCAAGAGCATGATATTTATAAAGGCTTTAATGAACTTCAAATATAAACAAAAAACTTTAAATCCATATTAGACTTTCCCAAGAAGCACAAGAAAAGAAAATTTATTATCATGATTGTCTATGTCGATGATATGATAAAAAAAAGTATTGACCAACACAATGAAGTTGTATTGTGAAAACTCTCCTTCAACTATCTTGATTGCATAAAACCTTGTCCAACACAATCAGATGAACCGCATGGAAATCGATAAACATTTCATCAATCAAAACTTAAAAATGAAATCATTACATCTTTTTTATTGAAGTCTAAAACTAGTTTATGAACTCACCAAAGCCATTACTAACTATGATTTTTTATGATTCTTTCTATATGTCAAACATGTGTGATATTCATATTCGAACTTCAAAGGAAGTTAGACTTAAGTGATCCTTTTAGTCAGAACTCTTACTCCCTTTTCTTTCTTTGTCTTCAGTCCCAATAATTTCTTTTTATTTATTCACCTATGGCTATGGTTTGATCATTTCTTTCTAGCCATTTCACACCTAAATAATCATTAGTATATTCTCCTGTTGTTATTATGAATGGAATCAAAGAGAAGGATCATTTCCTAATTGCATTGTTATACATTTCCATATTTATACATTACAATTATTTCCAAGAAACAGGAGTGGACTTGTGTTTTAGAAATAATAAATAACTAGATATTGTAAATATACTGAGGCTATTCATTCTAATGTCAAATATATATATATATGTGATTATATTTATGCACATTTCTTTTCTAAATTTAGTTGGTCCCACATCATGGGCGCCAAACATTCAGGTATATTGGCAAGACTTGTGAGCGTAATGCACGGAGAGCATGGTTGACTGCTCTTATAGTGAACGGATAAGGATATGACTTATCATATCGGACTAGATAAATTAAATTAAATTTCTTGACTTGTAGGTTCGTTTGAAATCTCTCCCGATAGATCAAATGGAAATGAAGGGCTTTCTTTTAATCTTTTTTGGAGTGACAAGCCATAGATTTATAAGTATATTATCCATGTTTATGATATTTTAAACAAAGAAAGATTTTTATTCTAATCATTTGGGATCACATATCTAGCCATTTGATCATGAATCAATTGATTATAATGTGGTGTTCATTACTATAATTATTTCGAAGCAACACAAAGAAATTGAAAAATTAAAACAAATACCATGCAATTAGGGGTGTAAACGAGTCGAACACGAGCTGTTCACGAACAAAGAGTCGTTTTGACAATCTTAATCACATAGTCATAAGACGTTAAAAATTGGGATAAAATTTAAAAATTATTGTTTATATACAAACATTATTTGAATTTCATTTAATGATTTTTATTCTATTTTCGTAATTAATACTTTTAATTGATTATAAATCTTTGTAGCCTTGTAGCTAATTAATTTCTTAAAAAATACTACTCATCAAAGATATATATATCTATATATAATTGATTAATAGTATTTCGAGCCAAAACGAGCCGAACACAAACGAACAATATTTTGTTTGTGTTGTTCGTGTTTTGTTCGTTACCTTAGCGAACGAGCCAAACACGAGGTGTATTGCAGCCCTACATACAATTCTTGCGTATTTATATATCTAATATCTAAAATTTGATATTTGCATTTGTAATACTTTGATGTCTGAAATTTTTGAATGAAAAAAGATATTTCATTTTCTCCAAGTTAATAATAACGATTGTTGAATAATGTGTGAGATAGCCAAAAATTGGAAAAAAATATTACAAGGTAAACATAAGAATTTAGAAGACTACACTCAATAGATGATGCTTCTAGGTTTTACACATACCTAAAATGGAGGTGAATTGTGTTAATTTATAACTTATGATTTTTCCAAACATGATTTATACATAAAGACTATCAAGTTGAGAATGAGAATGAATGCAAACAAATCAATAAAATAAAGAAGAATAAATAAATCACATAAGTAAACATTTTTATAGCCATAATCATACTTAAGTGCATATTTCACCACTAATTAAACTATACAAATAAATAAATATATTATTTTTCAATAAGTAAAAAACCATTTTACACTAGTCTTCTCTATGGAAGTCATTTATACTCTTTTTACCAAAAAAAAAAGGTATTCATCATTGTGTTTTCCAATATAATGCATAAGAAACTACTATAAAGAGAATTTAAAAATAAAATAAATTAAATACAAAGGATTGTGATGCACCATGTATATATTTATTTTGTTTATGTAGATATTGAGGTATAAAACCACCAAATTATTGAAGCTCTATTTTAAAGAAAGCAAAAAAAAAAAACTATTTATTTATTTCTCTCAAAAGGGTACTGAAACATAGGAAATTTTTAATGAGAAAGAACTACATTAATTGAGATTCATGAGGAAAATCTTGAGTTTTCAAATGGTAGACAACTTAGATAGGTTAATAAGTGAATATTGATATCATTACTTTAACTTTTCAAATTTAATATTAAAAATTCCAATAAGCAATTAATTCTATTATTGAAATCTTAAAATCACAATTACAACTAGATCCAAATGGCTTAATTATCTCTTTTTTAACTTGTAAATCTGGTAATTAGGGAGATCCATCAACTCTTAAAGAGACCTACTAAGTATTTTGTAAGAACTTTTAAAATATAGTATAGAGGCATATTTAAATGCTTTTCTTAACTCTTAAACTCTTTATATTTTAGCAAAGTAAACTTTGCAGCAGCGCGTGTGTGTGCGCGCGTCTCTCTCTCTCTCTCTCTCTCTCTCTCTCTCTCTCTCTCTCTCTCTCTCTCTCTCTCTCTC
>NW_018164998.1:278445-287098 GCF_001263595.1 Phalaenopsis equestris | reverse complement strand
ATATATATATATGCATCTAATTGGCGCATTATTTAAAAAATATTTGTTCATCTCATAATACAATAAGGAAGAATATAAAATTATGGGTTTAATCGACCTATCAGCATCACTGAGAATAAAATAAACTTGTGCCATTTCAATTCTGAAAATGTTAATAAGATGATGGTTTTTATCAACAATGTGTTTTTTTCTTGAGTTTTTAAATGAATTTTTTTTGAACTTATTACATTTAAGTTACCACACAACACGTTAATTTTATTTAAGATGGTATAGAATTTTTAGGTATTTTCTTTATCTAAAGTAATTATGCAACACAACTACCTACAATGACAAGCATAGGCTTTTGAATGGATTAGAGAATAGATTTTTGCTTCTTGTTACTTAATAAAAAAAAGTAGAAGTTTTATAGTAGACTTATACTTTAGGTGCTCTTTTAATAGACTTCATAGCTTGAATTGGTGAAATTAGAATAATCTACAAGTTCAAGTGATAGTTCATTTTTCTAGTATATCAATTGAATATTAGATGCTTCTATAAAGTTTCTATGAATACTTTTCTTGAATATCAACAATGATTCCTACGGAGCCACCTAAAATATATTACTTAGGCTTAAAACATATAAAATATGCAACCTACTAGTTTTCAAGTATAAAAATGATCTTATCATTCCTCTATATTATATTCATAAATTTACCAATAACATTCTTATCATGTTCGCTTGTAAGGTTCATCTACCAATTGATTTATAACTCTTTAGATCAATATTTGTATACTTTATCAAAGACAAATATTATTACTCATTTATTTTTTACTTGTAGCCAAACAAAGATGTTTAAATCTCTTCAAAGACTCATCTCAAACCATTTTCTTCTAGTGGTAAACTTGAAATGTCTCCTTGATCATTGCTTACCTTTGGGAGTTAACCATCACTAAGCACCCCTGACCTCCCTGAGCCAAAAAGTGACTGAACCCTGGCCAGCCACCTCCTCAGCCACCAGAAACACCCAGCCCAAGGGAGCCCAAAGTGGCCAAAACCTATAATCGAACCTCCCTAACTTGGCTCACTCCCATTGGCCATTAGAGTTTTTCTTCCCTCCACCTCAACAAGCTTTAACACCCAACTCCAAGCCCTGAGCTCCACCAGACAGCCATGGCTTTAAATGGAGCTCTCCACGACAAAAGAGAAGAGTGCTTGGAACCTTAAGGAAACTCTGCCAAATTCTCACTAGAACTTCTTCAAACCACCCCAAGTGCAATCCCCTTGCTCTCAGCCACTGATAGCCACCCCACAGTGTCAATTTCTTCACTGAAATTTTCCCTAAAACCAGGACAGATCTCTCCACATCTCTAAAATGAACCAAAATTCAATTAATTATGCATACACCATCTCCACAGTGAAAGAAGTTGATTCCTCACAAAAGCCCTCTTCCCCACAAAAGCCCCACAAAAGCCCCCTCTCAAACAGCCTTTAACCTAGCTCTAGACCAACACCTGAAAACCACTTTAATTGAATTCATACTTAGACCATTCACCGAGGCTTGGAACTTCAGTTGGAGGTTTGTTAGACCCAATTAAAGCTACCACAACCATCTGATTGAGGCATCTTTTCTCAGACAAAAGTGTTGAACTCTAATCCTAAACCGAGCTTGTTTCGACTCTCCATAAGTATTTATTATATTTCATACCGTATAAACCATATAGATGTACTCATCTTGAGTAGATGAAGGTTTAGTAACAAACCTCATGTGATTTGGTTGAGTCTAGGCAGAGGTATTAAGGTTTTAGTGTGAACGACTCATGGGCTAGGTCACTTAGGGACGATAATGGAGAGTCGTCTGATTGTCGGATAGACTCTCGATGCATAAAGTGTGGTCCATGTCGAGGCTACGTGGCTTTTGATACACCTAAAATATATAGTATTTTTAGACACATTTTTATACCTATTTTGATATTGCGCTTTAATGGAAAATATTTTTATGTTTTTCTTGCAGATACAAGTAAAAAAGAAAAAAAAATACTTAAAGGAGTGAAAAAGGATCAAATTTAGAGCAAAAAGGTGAAAAATGTCCAAAAGAGTTTTGTTGCCTAAGTGCAAGATCCGGCGCTTACACGCCGGTTAAACAAAGAAGGCCGCGCTTAAGCGCCAGAGAATTTAGTTCATATGATTGAGAATCAATCAAGTCGAACATGGTATTGAAGGGGGTTGGACGAACAAAGAAATCCAACCTCACAAAGCTTTTGCAAGATTTAGCAAAGTGACCATCTATGGGGATTTTCTCGGCAGGCACAAGGACACCCGGCTTATGCATGGATCAACCAGACAATTAAGGGCTTGGTTTGACACACCATGTCTTATGACAAGGGAACAATAATTAGTCAAGTTAAATAAAATATGAAGGTGGTCAGGCACACGAGGTAAGCTAACCATGGAAGAATGTTCCCATGAAGATCCATAAGACAATTTTTGACAGGAAGCATCACTGATCAGTCTGAAGCTATAGTATTCTAACTAGGCATGGACCCACTAGCAAGTAGAGTGCTTAAGCATGTACAACCTGTTCATAACGTGGTGAAAAGATAAGAGATTCAAAGGAACTTCAAGAGTTTGGTGGAGGACTTGCGATAAGTTTTTATCTTTTCGTTTTAAAAGTGTTGGATGGAAGTTGTAGAGAGTATTGATCTTTAAAGTTGGAAGAAGATGTGATTATTTAAATCTTGTACTTCATTTACTTCTTGATTTGATCTATCTAGATGTTAAAATTTGTTGTGAGATCATGTTAGAACTGGGATGGTATTGTCTCAATCAACAAGTGGAGAGAATCACATGAGGTTGTATGAATGAGAATGTAATTCATATGATTTAGTGTAAATAAATAAGGAAATAAACTTTGAAGGGTGTAGAGTTAGAGGACTTTAAAGTGACAGTTTAAAGCCCCGCAACTTGGTTTATTAAGGTTTATTAATTTAGGTTCTGATACGAGAATGTTAGCCTCCAGGTGGAGGGAATCGAGGGAACTCTAGAGTGAGAGCTAGTATCTTCCACGCCTAGTTAGTCTTCAGAACTATTCAAATTTTAAATCAGCCAATATTTTCTTAGCCAATGTTCTTTATAACATCTCTAGTAAGGTTAAAGAATATTATTGCTCCTATTTGGGACAACACAATCTGTATGCTTCCACAACAAAATTCCTATACTTAGTACTGATTCATGATAAGAAGAAAGATACTTTCATATTAAGTACTTTTCTTCTACAAAAACTTTAGTTGTCTTTTTATGTTGTTACTGTTTCATTAAAATATCAAAAATACCAAAAATATTTAAATTTTAAATTCCTGCAAAAATCATTTTTAGTTTAAGATTATCTTTTTAAAAATAGAAAAAATTTCTAAAAAGTGCATATTGCATAATCTTCCCTGTGGGTTCGATATTCAGGTCTTAATCAAAATGGGTTCGATAATCATAACTCATTATGCTCATTCACAGGATTATTTAATTTTCCAATTTAGTCCTTAACTCAGAAAAAGGCCAATTTATGGTAACAGGAGGAATTGTATAAGGTCATCAAATATCAAAAAATTGTATGGAAGTAGATCCTGCTAAAATTCAAGTGATCGCTAATTTACCTTATACAAGAAATGTAAGGGAAATTAGGAGCTTTTTAGGACATGCTGGATTCTACAGGCAATATAATAAAAACTTTTCTAAGATTGCTAAGCCTTTATGCCATTTACTGGAGAAAGATGCAATTTTCAATTTTGATGAGGAATGCCTAAAAGCTTTTAAATTATTAAAAGAAAAAATAATCACTGCACAAATTATAGTTTCACCAAATTGGGAAAAACCTTTTGAACTTATGTGTGATGTAAGTGATTATGCTATTGGAGCTGTTTTAGGACAAATATATGATAAAATTTTCAATGTTATTTACTATGCTAGTAAAACTCTTAATGAAACTCAAATTAATTATACAACAACTGAAAAAGCGTTATTAACAATAGTATATGTCTTTAATAAATTTAGATCATATTTAATTGAAACTCATTGTATAGTGCATACAGATCATTCTGCTATTAAGTAGCCAAGTAATGTAGTCCATAAGGAAACAAAAAATATGCTTATAATATATCCACAGCTTCGTAACCAACATCAAATTAAGGAGCAATGGGCCTCCAAAAGTTTCTCCAATAAGTACCACCAAATATCGATATTAGAATGAGAAAAGAGGCTAAAACACCCATCCATCAAAGAGTAACATAGCAGTTGCGGGGAGAAAGAAACCCGCACTAACCCAGTAAGCCCAGTATACCAAGAGCCTTCACGATCAATCATAGCTATGACAAAGCTAATCTCAAAATGAAACATGTTTCCTTTAATGTAATCCATACCAAAAGAATATAAAAGCTTAAGTATAACAAGGCAAGGAAACGCCATCCAAAAATTCCCAATCTCGAAAGATTTAAAGAAATAGCAAATGAAACAAGAATTCCAGCCCCCAAAAAAATCATATGCTAACTGCCACTCCCATTTGAGAAGTTAACAGCTTTCAAAAAATAAAGTGAAGGAAATGTATCTCAAGCCACTATTCAGAGCAACAAGTATAGAAATAAAATACCTATCAATTTAGACCAGCTGATCATAAACAAAACCCTTTAGCTTCAAAAAAACAAAACCAAAAAACCAACAATAAAGCATCCAATCAACCACAATCCAAAGCCCATGTATAAGAAAGCTAAGCTCGTATATAAGGGGCATCTAAAACATCACCATGAATTAGATTGTCAAGAAGGGGAGTAGAAGTGTCAGCAATAACGATACCAAGATGTCCCTTTTTTGGCTAGTCAATCGCCAGGCATGTTACCTTCACAATGAATAAAAGTATATTGAATAGTAATATGAGAATTTGTCACCACATTTTTTATTCGGTTGAGCAAGATTGTAAGATTCCAATAGGGTTTTATCATACCAGTTAAAGTGTGAAACAAAATTTAAGAATCATTTTCCAGAATAATTTTAGAAAAGCCAAAAGAATTAACACTATGTAAAGCACCCAAAACAGCCATTATCCAATTTCCAGAGGAGAAGAAGCAATGCAGGGGGAAGCAAAGAAAACAAGGCACTTCCCATTAGCATCTCGGAATCAATGTTAACTTTGGTCCAACCATGGGAAGGTGGTTTCCAATTTATCAAAATTGGTCTCCTAGCATTTCCAAGTTGAGACATATTATTTGTACCGCCACTAGCTTTGGCAACTTTCAGAAAGTTAGCCACAATGAGAGCAACAATATTAGAAGGCGTGTGAGGAGAGTCGTCATATTTATGGCTATTTCTAGCCACTAAAATGAAACATAGAACAATCATAGGAAAGTATGAAAACTTTTTTTGATAGTGCTCAGAATTCTTCCAAGTTTCAAGAATACTTTTAAGATGCAAATTAGTATGTCATCGTATGCCAAAGTAGCATCCAATGCATTGCCAAACTTCTCTAGCAAATGCACATTCATAAAAAAGATGAGTGGAAGATTCAGCCTCTTTCTTACAAATATAGCAAACGGAAGTGATCCTCAAACCTTTCATTTTTAGAATATCATCAAGGGGGAGGAAATTATGGAACAATCTCCAAAAAAAAAATAAAGAGATAGAAGGGGAGATGAACTGGTGCCAAATATACTTACTCTAAATCCACCGAGGGTAATTGTATAAATGAGAGTAGATCATTTTAGTGAAGGAAACGGTAGAGTGGGATTTTCACATTGGATCATCCTTATAATTAGCTTTAATAGGGATATTAGCAATAGATGGGGCCACCTCTCCAATTAAAGACCAAAATTTAGGAAATTTCCAACTCCCATCAGTCCAGCAATCCCTAACAAGTAGATCATCATCAGAAGTAGAGTGAGGCAAGTTCGATAAAAGAGAAGTACCCCAATGATCATTCCAGAAAGAATTTTCCCATCTCGCACATCCCAGAAAATGAAATGAGAAGCCACCTCACAAGCAAGAGTGATGGCCTTCCAAAATTTTGAATCGCCAATTTTCCATGTGACAGTGGAAGGTTGAGTATATGTGCAATATTTATGATGCATGAATTGAGACCATAAGGAATCTTTGGCTCTAAATTTGTACCAAAGTTTGCACATATTGATATAATTAATATCATTAAGTGTTTTAAACCCAACCCCCCCAGCAGAGCATGGCTTACAAACCTTCCTCCAGTTAACCCAAATCTTAGAAGACCTATTGCCTCTCCAAGGAAATTTGTTAAAAAGAACCTCAAGGGTAGCATGAGTTCTCTTCTTAATTTTCAGCACCTGCATCAGATATAAGGGGAGACTACATAACACACTTTTAAGAAGAGTGAGCCTACCACCATCAGAAAAAAAGGATTTCTCCAATCATTGATTTTAGATTTAATTATTTCCACAACATCATCCATTTGAATTTGTTTCGTTATTCCCCTTAGCAGGTTCACTCCAAGGTATTTCAGTGGAAGCTTTGTGATTTTACAACCAGTGTAATCAGAAGCCCAAGTTTCGATGTTGTTATTTACCTTATTGCTAAAGTAAATAGAGCATTTAGCCAAGTTAAAGAGAAGGTCAGATGCATCCTAAAAATCTTTGAGCAAATCCATTGTTGCTTTGATAGATGGCTTACTAGCATTAGGGAATGAGATTGTATCATCGGCATAGGCAAGGTGGCTAATAACAATGTGTGATTTATGAGAGTATTGAAAATGAGGATGAGTTGGATGCAACTTGTTGATAAGTCTTGAGAGATAATCAAAAGCAATAATAAAGATGGTAGGTACAGTTATTGGCTAACCACCTTTTAATGAGTAGAGAAAATTCCCCTTTGAAACCTTTAACTTGAAGAATGTTAAGGATAAAGTCCCAACTAATAGTGTTAAAAGCTTTCTTTATATCAAGTTTAAAGACCATGTTACCTCCTCTACACTTCTTATCAAGGTCTTCAATCAATTCCTGAGAAAGCAAGATATTTTCAATAATGACTCTTCCTTTTATAAAAGCTGATTGTTGAGGAGAAATACATTGTGAGAGATGAGGCTGCAGCTATTAACATCTTAGAGATAACAGTGGTGAGGGAGATAGGATGAAAGTTATCCCAAGTAATTTTGTCATTCCCTTTAGGAATAAGAACAATACAAGCAGAGCTAAAATAGTTACCAGGATCTTCAACCAAAAAAAAACTTTGGATAGCATTAAGCACCTCTTTTTTAATGATGTCCCAACATTTGACATAAATGGAGGAGGAAAAACCGTCAGAACCAGGGGCCTTGTTGGAGCTTATGAACTTGAGAGTAGCAAGAATTTCATCTTCATCAGGAACCTGGGCTAAAGAGAGACTATTTATATAGTCAAAATCATCCACAAAAATATTAGAATCAACAGGAGTGATAGCAGGGTTATGTTGAAAAAGTTCTATAAAGTAAATCACAACACTATCCCTAATTTTATCAAAATCAGTTAAAGTTTGACCTTCAGCATTTTTTATTTTCAGGATGCAATTCATGCTTCTTCTATGCTTTAAAGTGGCATGAAAGTATTTAGTATTTCTATCGCCAGCAGTAAAGTGAATATCATTAGCCTTCTGTTGAATTAAAGCTTCCTCCATTTTTATAGCTTCTAATAAAGTCAAATGAGCTTGAGCAGTACAGTTCACCATGTCAGGGGTACAAAACCCTTGAGATTCCAATTGATCAACCACAGTTTGGGCTTCCAACACTTTATTATGGACATTACCAAAGACTTGGTGATTCCATTTACGAAGATGAGCAACCAATTTTTTATGTAGTTGCCAGGGAATATACCATGGTTAACCAGCACCATCATACTTCCAAACCTGTTGCACAGTACTAAGGAAGGTATCATGAGAAGTTCAAATGTTAAGAAATTTAAATCTAGAAATAGTAGGCTGATCAATAAAAGAAAGAGTAAGCAGAATAGGTATATGATCAGAAGAGGCGTAGCTCAAATGTTGAACTTTAGAGATAGGGAAAAAAGTAAGAAAAGTCGAGTTAGCCAATAAATGATCAAGCCTTTGTTGAAGAAACCCTCTCCTCCATGTGAAAGGAGAACCAGAGTAGACACGATCAAATAAACCAGCTCCAGCCATAAAATTAGAAAATCGATTAATAAGAGAGATATCACATCAGCCACCACCTTTTTTCTCAGACGGCTTCATAATCATTTTAAAATCTCCGCCAACAAACAAGTTTCAAAAATGGAACCACCCAAAATTTCTAGTTTCTGCCAAAGTAAGAATTTGTCAGGTAGGAGAGAGCTAGCATAAACAAAGGTGCCTCAATCATGAAATTGCTCCATTCAGAAATGAGTGAGGACAAATTGCTCCTCATCTTCAATAATAGATAAAGTAACTTTATGTTTCCAAAAAACCCAAATCTTATTGTTTTTGTTGCAATAAGACTAAAAGTCTTTGAAGTTATGCATGATCCTGCTCTTATTAACATGAAGAAGGGGCTCCAAAATGGCAAAAACAAATATTTTCTGGACCCTACAAAAATATTTAAGTTAATCAAGGGAGGAAGGGTATGCCACTCCCCTAATATTCAAGACCATGATGTTAAACATTATGTATTAAGCATGCATATATATATATATATATATATATATATAT
>NW_018164998.1:266713-278435 GCF_001263595.1 Phalaenopsis equestris | reverse complement strand
TCCCCATATATATATATATATATATATATGCTAACTATTTCATTACATTAATAGTTTCTAGAGTTTGGATGAGGGTCCACCGTTGCTCAGTTACATGTGTGCACCCTTAAGCAGCAATTAGACCAAGCTTGAATAGACAACAAATCCTAGATGAACTAAGTCATTCACGAGAGTAACTAGTATTAAATTCAAATAGATATTAAAGTTTATTCAGCCTCTAAATTTTCTTAAATAATTTTTTATAGGAGACCTTTCAAAAGCTAGATGAGAATCAAACTAGCAGTCAGGCGGTATTGTGATCTCAGGTCATGACCTGTCTGGGTACAAGCAGTGGAGGGAGGCTACCAAAGGCAAGAAGAAGAGTCAGATCTATGAGTTAGGTCTCAGATGCAGGCCTATGACACTCATCTCCCTTCTAGCGCATCCAGAGCATCCACTTCTACCACCCAGAAGGAAGAGGTTCATAGGTAGGTTACCGCATTCACCGAAGACATTGAGACCAAAGTTGCTGCCAAGCTCACCTAAATGAGGTTGAAGATGGAGCCCAGAATGAAATTTAAATTAGATGCGTTCTGGCGTCAGGTAGAGCGGAGAGACGAGCAGTTGTTAGTGGATGATTTTGAGGAGGATGATGAGGAGGAATTTTTTTTTCTTATTTCTATATGTTTATTTGAAACAGTTTGAGAAAACATCTTAATTTTTTTTTAATATTCTTTTTGGTTGGTTTACTGCATTTCTTTTATTTTTGTGTTTCATTTTTGCATTAATTACTGTAGTTTTAGTTTAATGAAATCTTGGTTTGGTAAATTGTGTTATGTGTTATAACACATTGGATTTTTATGTGTTACAATTATAGGTGTAGAAATTTTAATGGGGAAGAACATATATATATATATATATATATATATTTCTGATGGCTTCCAAATGGAAATCTAACTTCTTATGTCATGTAATATGACGAATATTATCCGGTGGTTAGTATACTGTTGGAAATTATCTGTCAATTAGTATGCCGACGGAAAATTGATGGCCCTTCGATGGGCTATCCATGGATCGACTACCCATTTCGACGGCCTATAAACCAACAAGAAATTATAATTTTTCTCTTATGCTCCATTTGACCAACAACTCAAACTCTCAGCCAATACTGATGACTTATCAATGCATTACCAACGATCACCCTCCTCCGGATCCAACGGTTTTTTGGACCGTTGGTTCTGACTATTGAAGGACATAGATGGCTTACCAATGATTTTTATTTCACCTAACATCAACGGAGTTAGCCCATCAAAATACTATCAGAAGATAAAAGCCTTTGGTAAATCTGTCACTTTTTTAATTAACGACAAGCAATTTACCTACGTCCCATAAGTCGTCGCTAAGCCATCGAAAATAAATAACCGATGGTTCTATATTATTAACTAACAACTTTCACCATCGGAAATAGACTAAATTCTTGTGGTGAAGCATTATCCTAGATGTATAAAAAAATATCGCATTCTTCCTATTTATAACTCCATTCTACTATAATGTAATAATAGTTGTCACGAAATTTCGTATAATTCTTTTTTCGTCACAAAATTTCTCAAATTGTATATTGACAAATTATTCCCATGATTAATGCATGCAAAGGGGACTCTTTTTTATACTTCAAGTTCATATTTTGAATTTTATGAATTCTATTTAATAATAAATCTAAAGCTAGTCTTTGGGATTATCAGACATAATTTCCAATCTATAAATATTATTTTACAATTAAGCTTAATAAAATAATTGAATATCATACCCTATAAGTCGTCAAATACATAAGTAGCTAACAGTGATTTTGTTATGCTTCTACTAATCAACCAACAAAACATTCTTAATAATAGAAGAGATGTAGCTTATGAACTAACTTCACGTATTATTTTCTTATTATATGTCAATAAAATGTAGTTTTCATCACTTAGCTCCAACAAAACTCATGGTATCTCTCAACTTTTATGTCTTAAAAGTCCACTATCTAACTATCATCTACCTTTATCAGACTTAAAGTGAAGCAGATTTATATAAAGAATAGATTCATCAAATTTAGAGGTCAAATTTATTTTAAACCACAATTATAATTGAAGGGATATCATAACACGTATAAGGATTTTGGCATGGAGTTGGGTGAAGCTGGTGGAATTCTTAGCATGGAGATTCTCAGGGATAAGTCAGCTAGAAAGGTTTAGCTTTTGCAATAAGCTTATGTTTGAAAGGTGCTGAAGAAATTTGAGATTGATGCTTCGAGCATGATGGTGAGTCTACCCATAGCATTTCACTTTCAGTTGAGTTAAGATCAGTGTTCTAAAGATGATTAGAAAATAAAATATATGCGATCAGTTTCTTATGCGAGTATAGTGGATAGTCTGATGTATGTCATGGTTTGTACTATATCAGACATTACACAAGCAGTTGGTGTTGTGAGTGTGTCCATGCATGATCCATGAAGGAGTCACTCACAGACTATGAAGAGTAATTTGAGATATCTAAAGAGTAAAGTTGATGTTAGCTTGGTGTTTGAGAGGCATCCATCCAGTGTAGATTTGTATGTAGGCTACACTGAATCAGACTTGTAGGTGATATGGATAGGCGGAGATCTACAACTGATTATTTAATCACATTGACAGGAGGTCCAGTCAGTTGGAGGTCTGTTCTTTAGTCTATTATTGCTTGTTTACTACGTAGGCTGAGTACATGACAGTCATGAAGACGATAAAGGAAGCTATATGGATGCAGGTCTACTTGATGACTTGGGATTCTAACAAGAGCCTTTGACGGTGTTATGTGATAGTCAGAGTGTGGTATTATTGGCCACAAATCCAGTTCATCATGCTTGTACTAAACACATTGACTTGAGATATCACTTTATTCAGGACTTGATTGAAGAAGACAATGTTTTGTTAAAAAAAGATATATACGGAGGAGCATCTAACAAACATACTCATGAAGGTAATATCAGTCCAGAAGTTCACCTATTGCAAGAGTTTGATGAACATTTAAGCTATGGACTGATTGCAAGTAAGGCATTTAAAAGAACTACGCAAGGATTGATGGCAGGGGGGGTCTGTAGGCAACTATTTTGGTGCAACAAATTTTAGAGTTTGGAGCTCCTTTGGTCATATCTCACTTATCTAGAAGTAATAGATGAGATGGAGATTATTGTATTTATGACATTATTTACTTTTATTTTAATTAGGGATATTTTTGTCTCTTGACTTTATTTACTTGTATGTCCTAGTCCTCCTCTATAAAATGACTTAAAGGCTTATGAGAGTTGTATGCTGAGAAGTGTTGAGTTGTAACCCCAAGCCGTTTTTCTTTCTCTCATCCAATGGTAGTGGAATCTCCCTCCCCAAAAAGGTAGGAGAATTAATTCAACATTGAACCATATAAATCTTCTATGTTTGATTGTTGTCGTGTAAATTTATATGTTTCCGCATTATTTTCGCATAACACAAAAGTTCTAGATTGAGCATAAGTTCTTGCTTGCTAGCATTGAAGCTGAGTGGGCCCAAAATTTCTAGATTTCGCATGAGGACTTGCTTGCTTCTTCTAGCCTAGATTTTAGCTCATGATATTCGACCATGCATTATAGATCTAGCAACGACTGCAGAGAAACTAATGATTAGAAATTACTAATAATGAAGAAAGGAAATTTGGGGAATAAAACATTTTCTATAAAAAAAGCTTGCCAACCGCGTAATCCGGGTCGAGTCTCCGTCAACTAAAAAGGCCCATTCTTATGAAGTCAAAGGTTCCAAGCATATTATAATTTTAATAAATTGCAGTGCAGACAGCTCGTCCTTTTCCACCAACTCCTAGCAGGAAAAGATAGGCAACACCAAGCTTGGAAATAGATATTTCTTAACAGAGGATTATTTAAAAAATAACTTATTACCCTTTACATAAATAATTTTTTCTAAGCATGAGATAAGATTTTAATCGTGAAAGTGACTTAGCTTGTGTTAATCGGATGATTTTGAGAGTCCATAGATTTTAAACATAAAATTAAAAATCCTAATCATAATAAAAGTACTTCTAAATTTATTAAATTTTTCTTACAAACCTATTTTTTTCATATAATAACTATCAAATATCAAGGAATCTTCTTTTTTTTCCTAAAAATATACATGAATTTGCCCAGTATAATTGGTCAGAGGCCATATGGAGGTTTTTCGTAAACCAATTTGACGGTCTAAGTAAGAAGTCAAGACTCTAGAAGCCTTTTGGCTATATGAGTGACTATGTCTCTTTTGATGGTAAGAATTTTTAGTATATCATGTTTTTCAGCATGATCCCCTTTGCTTACATGCTAATGTGTTATATTCTATTGTATTACATGTATGCTTTTTTTAGCATACCGATATTCTTTTTCTACAGTGCAATAGGTAGAACCTCGTATATTGCGGTCGTCGAAGTAAGTGGCAATGAGAAATAAGATATGCAGTGCTTTTATTCTAGTGTTGTCAGATGATTAATTAAAAAATAATGTAATAAAGTACGTTATTTTCATCTTAATAAAAATGGATATAGACTAAATAAAAAAGAATTTTATCTAATTTTTACATGTTTGAGATTATTTTAGGAATTGAACCATGGAAGAGTCAGCATTGTTATCCAACCTTTCCAATGTACATCACTCGCCAGAAGCCACCTCCTCTTTCTCCCCAAGATATCAACAAATTCCACTTTGGAATCTACACCAGTGGCCATCGATGATGCCACTCATAGCCATGTACACATTCCCTCAAATATTGAAAATTATAAATTGACTATGTTTATTGAGGAAAGGCTTATAGCTTTTGAATCCTCAATAAATAATAAGCTCGAGCATATTGAGATTACTTTGAGCAATGAGAGCACAAGAATAAATGCCTTGGAAGCGTGAATAAGGTCTGTTGAAGACTAAATAATTGGAGAGCACAACATGACCCATTGTCCCCAAGATGAAATACAACAATAAGCATAGCTTCTGCTGATTTAAATCCAATAAATGAGGAAGCATAGGAATAACCACTCCTCTCTCCCAAACTAAGATTGGGGAAGAAGAAGAGAATAAGAGAGAAGTCATTCCCCCAACAATGCCAACTCAAAACCAATTGGAGGAAAAGAATAAGGGAGAATTCCCTCCCCCATTCGAGCTATCCCAACATCAACTAGAAGATAAGAATAAAGGAGAAATAATTCCCCCCTAAGCCAACTCAACATCGAGTGAAGGAGAAGAACAAGGGAGAAATCATTCCCCCCTCTAAGCTAACTCAAGATCAAGTTGAAGAGCAGGACGCTGGAATAAAGTATGTTGAACATTAAACCATTTCAAGCACTGCAAACATAAACAAGACAGAAGGCAATCGGTGATGAGGACTCCATTCACAGAGCCTCCAGTACATAAAAAAAAAAAAAGAATAAGAAAGTTGGAAGGGAAAGAAGCTACGACTTATGTGCAAAATATTAATATGGTGTGATATACATACATTAATAGTTTACTTGAAATCAACCAATTATCTTCATTTTCTCTATTAATTGTTTTATTATTGTGATAGAAATCAAGAACAGAAAGATCAGGAAAGTTATGAGAGAAAGTGGGCTTGGAAGAAGGAAAGAAAGAGGTAATAAGTACTTCACTATAAAATATCCAATTATTATGAACTTCTCTAAATAAATTTTGTATTAAATCACAGCCATAATAGGCTGTCAAAGAACAACCCAAGAAGAAAAAATCATCGCAGCATGCTGATGAAGAGAAATAGAAGAAGAGAGAAGTAGTGCAAAGGGCTGCTAAAGTGCAAACCAAGAAAAAAATTAGTGGCTTATCCTGATAAATATTCTGATAAGGCATGTTTTATGAGAACCATATGTTGATGTTTTATGTAGCAAAAGCTGGTGTTTGCTTATTTTTGAAAAGTAATATTAATTCAAAATGTTAATAGACAAGTCCTGCTCAAATACAAGTTCAACTCTCTGTCAGAGATCTAATTCCACCACATTGGGTTGACTTAATTGATAAAATTGGAACATTATTGGTTGGCATTTTGGCTAAAAAAATGGAACTTTTTTTATTCATTGCCTAATCTGATGAACTTTACAATGTCGCCCCAAGTGTTAAGTCTGTAATTATGATTTACTCATAATTCTCATATTAATCAAATTTAAATTTCCTAAACATTTTTAACTTGAAATATCATACTTCAGAATAAAGATGTTGATGAAGTCGTCGACGCTCCCATCATATAATGACCCATGAATGAGGTTGAAGACATCCCACACCAGGATAACAATATTGATTTTGGGGATGTGCATTTGTAAATATAAAGAGACCATCATTTCCAACCCATATAAAAGATTGAGGGACCAGAAGGACTGGGCTGAAGAAATGCCCATATTTTGGGCCAATTTTATTTATATGATATAATGTGATACAATCAAATAGCTTCACATATAATATCATTCATTTATATCATAAATTTGGATTGCTTGTTTTTTTATTCTATTTTGTTTGCAGGATATACTATGATACAATCAAATAGCTTGATATTTAATATCATTCATATATATTGTAAATTTGTGTAAAATCATTTTTTTATTTTATTAATTTGATAATGGTTGTACTGAGATAAAATTCATTAAATGGATATATAACTGATACACCAAAAATATATGCATTTTTAGACCAATATTTTATACTCATTTTTTGCGATATTGCGCTTTAAAGAAAGGTATTTTTCATGTTTTATTGCAGGTTGTTAATTTTTAGGACTTGGAGAAAAAGAATGAAATTTGGAGTCAAAATGGAGATTTTGAAAAATTTTTCAACGCCGACGGCATCGTTTGACTGAGAGTATGGATTAAATTAGATGGCCACTGGCGTCAACGACACCAGTGTCGGTGCAGACCCAGTTTCTAGAAGATTCGACAAATTTGGACGCTTTTTGAAGAATTTTTGGACGCACCTATTGGAACACCGACCTTAGGCTCTATTTAGGTCCGAAAGTGATCAGAAATGTCACCCCTTCGCATCTCTTCGCACTCCTCCACTCGCTCTTGATCTCTCTTTGCACCTATTTGCCCCCATTGTGTCATTACACACCATTAGTCATTTATTTTCTTTATAATTTTGAGTTTTTGTGGTTAGTTGAAGTGTGAATTAATGTCTAAGAAGGGTTGGAGAGAGAGAGAAGTGAGAGATTTCTTCTTTCTACATTTTCTAAGAGAGGCTACAAGAGATTTACCTTGAGAAAGAGTTTTAGATAAGGGTTGTTTGTTTGTTATTGTTGTATGAACTTTCTTTTATATATGTAATTTGTGTTTTGTTGTATCTTTCTCATGAAGTTTGAATAGTTTCCTTTATCTTTCTCTCTACTCTAAGATATGGTGAAATGAAGAGATAATTTGGATGTGTCAATGCTAAAATAAAAAATAAATTATGATGGTTTTTCAACTCAGTTCTTAATTTACTTTTCGATCTGGCCAATTGAATTGTTAAAATATGTTGTGAAACATATGATCCAGGAAATGGAGTATGAGTTCTACAACAGAGTGTGAATCACATTTAACTCCATGAAGAAGTATTTCGTTCATAGAATTAAGTGCAAATAAATATGAAAATATACAATGTTGGGTGTAGAATTGGAGGTTTCTAGGGTGAAAGACTAAAAATCCCCAATTTGATCTTAATGTTTAAAAACTAAAGCGAGAGTTAGCCTTCAGGGGAAGGGAAGTGTGAACTCTGGAGTGGGAGTCGTATTCTTCTAGCCTAGCCACGGATTTAGGGACTAAATCTAAGATTAGCCAATAATTTTCTATAACACTGAATCACGGTCGAGAATTACAATTACTGCTATTTGGCACAATAAAAATTTAAATAAATTATTTCATCTTTTTTCACCAAAAACTCATTGTAGTGGGAAAGATGCTTTTTTATATTAGAAAAATTCATCACATAAACATATTTTAGTAGTTACTATTCTTCTAATAGTTAATAATTTAGCTTTGATAGTATCTTAAACATTCAAAATCAGTGACAGTAATTTTGTTATATTTCTGTAAATTTCCCAGTTAATTTATCATTTCAAATTTAAACCTTCTTCAAAATTTAAACCTTCTTCATGGGATCAATATTTGGGACTTAAATAGAAAGTCTTATATTACTTGATAACGATATGTATACTTGCGTAGAATCCCAACATTAAGTACTTAACGTTCTTATTCATAAAATACCACATCAAGCTTTTGGCTCTGTTGTAAAGCAGAGTCAGTTTTATAAATTTTACATAACTATATTTCACCGGGATCAAGTTTTTGGTGCCTTTGTCGAGGATTAAAATCTTCAAGTAGTGGTGTCAACTTCATGAAGCATAGCATATAAAAAAGTTGGATCAAGTTTTTGGCGTCGTTGTCGGGAAAGACAAATATAAATTAAATAGATTTGGTAAATTAGAAAATTTAGTAACTTACGATTCGAAAATAGAATGTATTATTAGAAAAATTTGAAAACAACAAAAAAAAAAATTAAAATTTTGAATGAAATGGTGAATAACTTAGATAATCAAATAAATGAAAATTGACAAAGACCTTTATAAGATTATGCTAATCCAACAGCAGATGAACTTCACTTAGTTATTTAAAATCCTGATGTTGCTACTAATTCATTTGAGCTTAAACTTGTTATTATCCAAATGGTACAAAATAATCAGTTTGGAGGAACACCAATTGAAGATCTTAACTTACATCTTGCTAGTTTTCTTGAAATTTATGCTACTTTTAAATATGACGGAGTGTCTAATGATGCTGTTAGACTCAGAATTTTTTCTTTTCCATTAAAAAATAAAGCTAAAGCTTGGTTAAATTCATTAGCACCTGGATCTATCAGAACTTGGGGAGAATTATCATCTTGACTAAATATTTTCCACCCTCGAAAACCGCTAAGCTTAGAAATGATATTACATCTTTTTGTCAGTTTGAAGGAGAATCGATATATGAAGCCTGGGAAAGATTTAAGGATCTCCTTAGAAAATGTCCACACCATGTTTTTCCAGATTGGTTAATATTTCAAACTTTTTATAATGGATTAGTAGAATCACTTAGATCTATTATAAATGCTGTTGAAGGTGGATCACTAATATCAAAGCTTTTTGATGAAGCATACTCTTTAATATAAGAAATGAGTACTAACAATTTTCAATGACCCTCTTAACGGGGAAATCCTAAGAAAGTAGCTAGTATTCATGACTCTGATACAATGTCTATTTTAGCATCTCAAATTGCTGCTATATCAAAAAAGATTGATCAAATTATAGTGAACTATTCTCAAATACCATCAGTATTAGAAGAAAATTCACTATGGCAGATAATTGATACTCAACCATCTTATGAAACTTTAAACGCTATAAATAATCAAAATAACAATTCTTATTCTAACTATTACAACCGTGGATGGAAAAATGACCCTAATTTTAGTTGAAATAATTATAACAATTCAATGAACCCCTTAATAAATTTAAACAACCAAGGAAATCCTAATTATCGACCTTATTATCCTCATGGATTTAACTCTAACCCTAACCCACAAGTTAAGGAAAAGAAGTTGACGATGGAAGAAGTAATGTTGAATATGGGAAATCAAAAACAAAACCAAGGGGCTGCTATTAAAAATTATTGAAAATCAATTAGGACATTTTGTTACTGCACTTCATAACAGACCTTAAAAAGTATTGTGGAAGTTAATACAAAAGATCAAAATAAGGAGTAAATTAAAGCTATTCAATTATAAAGTGGAATAGAAGTTGAAACAATAATCCAAAAAGAAACTAAAGTTGATGAGGAGCAGGAAGAGATGGAAAGTGACCATAATGAAAATGAACAAACACAAGTTCCCTTAGAAAAACCATTACCTCTGTTTCCTCAACGACTAAAGCAGAAGAATGAAGACAAATAATTTACAAAAATTTTGGAAATCCTTAAAAAAGTTAACGATAAACATTCTTTTCACTAAGGCTTTAGAACAAATGCCAAGTTATGTGAAATTTATGAAAGATATATGAAACAAGAAAAAGAAGTTTGCAGATCATGAGACCATTGTACTTAGTCAAGACTATAGAGCTATTATTCAGAAAAAACTTCCTGAAAAATTAAAAGATCCTAGTAGTTTTACTATACATTGTACAATTAGTGAAAAGTTTTATGGAAATGCCTTATGTGATTAAGAAGCGAGTATCAATCTTATGCCTCTATCGATTTTTAAATGTTTAGATTTATGAAAGATTTCCCCTACTACTGTAACTCTTCAGTTAGCTGATCGATCAATAACCTATCTTAAAGGAGTTAAAGAATATATATTAGTAAAAGTGGATAAATTTATTTTCCCTGTAGACTTTATAGTATTAGATATGGAGGAAGATAAAGAGATTCCTATTATTTTCAGGAGACCATCTATAATTTATATTAACTAATTTGCCATATTAACTAATTTTGCAAATAAAATTTTAAAAAATTTCCGTGATGAACAATTATATAATATTGATGAAATAAATACACTATGATATGTCGATATAGCAAATTATATTGTAAGTGATATTTTACCACCAGATATTAAGAATCAACAATTAAAGAAATTTATATATGATTCAAAATTCTATTTTTGGGATAACCCATATTTATATAAACAATCTAAAGATCTAATTATTAGGAGGTGTGTGTCTTATGATGAAACTCAACAAATAATTGAAAGATGTCATGATTTTAAATTTGGAAGACATTTTGGAACAAATAGAACTGCATATAAAATTTTACAAGCTGGATTTTATTGGTCTGCTCTTTTTAGAGATGTTAATGAATATATTAAAACATGCGATCAATGTCAGCGAGTAGGAAATATTTCTAGAAGAAATGAAATGCCTCTAAACTACATATTGGAAGTTGAAATTTTTTATGTGTAGGGATTAGATTTTATGGGACCATTTATGCCTTCATTTGGAAATTTATATATATTACTTGTTGTTGATTATATGTCTATATGGATTGAAGCTATATTGTATCTGAATGTGATGCTCGGAGTGTTTCTATGCTTTCAAACAAAATTTTTAATGAAAAATATTTTTACAAGATATGAAATGCCGAGAGTAATTATTATCGATGGAGGATCTCATTTTAGGAATAAGAGAATCAAGAAATTGATGTTAAAATATGATATTATGCATAGATTCTCTACTACTTATCATCCTCAGACCAGCGATCTAGCAGAAATATCAAATCATGAAATAAAATGAATTTTATAAAAAGCTGTAAATCCTTATAAATTGGATTGGTTTGCTAGATTAGATACTGTATTATGGGCATACAAAATTGCTTATAAGTCTCCTATAGGAATGTCCCCATATAGACTTATTTTTGGAAAAAAATGCCACATGCCACTTACCATTAGAATTGGAGTATAAAGCATTTTGGGCTATTAAATAATTTAATTTTAATCTAAAAGATGCTATCTAAAAAATTTTAATCTAAAAGATGCTGGTGATAAAAGATTATTGCAACTCAATGAACTTGAGGAGATTAGAAAAGAAGCATATGATAATGCAAATATCTATAAAGAGAAATTGAAAATATGACATGATCAAAAGATTATTAAGAAGAAGCTTGAATCTGGGCAAGAAGTTTTATTATATAATACAAGATTGAGATTATTTCCAGGAAAATTGAAATT
>NW_018164998.1:253828-266661 GCF_001263595.1 Phalaenopsis equestris | reverse complement strand
TATCATTATGGAATTGATCATTATGGAATTGTTGTTATTAAAGGTCCTAAAACTGGAAAGATATTTAAAGTTAATTGGCATCGATTGAAATATTATTATGAAGGAAACATACCACAATTTAAAAAAGTTTTAATGTTAAGTCATCCTGATTAAACAATGGTACGTCGGGCTAACGACGTTAAACCCAGCGCTTCATAGGAAATAATAATAATATTTTTGAATCCTATACAATTTAATATATCATAAATTAAAATAAATATTGGTATTGGAGAAAAATTTTGAATTAAATTGAATAAAAAAATAGAAGACACAATTTTGGACTCTGACGCCGACGGTGCCAGAATGGGCACCGACGGCGCCCACTAAATGGACCATGGCTTCGACAGTGCCATTGGGAGCACCGACTACATCCCGAGCAGTTTCACGCATCCAGAGTGAATTTGACGGACTTTGGCGGGATTTCGCTCCTAAATAACCTCCAAGAGGTGTTTTTAAAGGCCTAAAAACTGCCTTAGACGACCAGAAACTTCCTAATTTCGAATTCAATGGCTTACGATTCTAGAAATACTTCAAGGTATGGAGTTTTTAATAGAAGAAATTTTATCAATTTTGATGCGTATAGATTATATGGCAAATTCATTACGAAAAAGAGACTTATCAAGGAGAGAGGCTTTGTCAATCATGGATTGATTAATCCAAGTTCACAGATTGAGAAAATCCTTGTGCAGAGGCGTTGTGATGTTCTGAGCTACACTACCACTGCAGTTGTTGTACCGGTGGTAAAAGAACTTTATGCTAACTTACATGGAATTACCCAAGGAATCATCTTTGTTCGAGGTAAGGTAGTACCATTTACTCTGGCTCGAATTAACGATTTGTATATGATAGAAAATGTTTTAATCTGTTATTATACAAATTTTATCTCAATGAGAGAAATGATTGATACAAGATATATATAGTTTTTTTGACAGATGAAAATGATAATTGGGAAATCAGAGATGATGGATCTGTTAGTTTCTCTGCTTCACTGCTTAATCCAATATCAAAATAATGGAATTTTTTCATATCTACAAAATTACTCTCTACCATGAAGATTAGTAGAGTTACAAGATAAAGTGTCATTTTAAACTATTGCATTCAAATAGAAAAACCCATTGATGTGGGGTCGATTATTTTCAAATATATTATGGGTATTATTATGAATGGGCCAATATATGGACTGGGGTATCCTTCCACAATTTTCCTACTTTACAATCAATCTCAAGTCCATATGAAAGTTAGGAGAAAGTTTTATTACTTTGGAGCCCATGATTCCTTGATGAAAATTATATTAGGAATGGAAATGAAGCATTAGATATTATCTTATTAGATATTATCCATTAGATGTTATCTTAGATCATGCATCACAAGCTTCAACACCATTGATGCCACAAATAGTTGGAAGTTCAACAGCTTTGGAGAAGAAAATGAAAGAAATAGAAAGAGAACTTCAGAGTATTATGAATGCAATAGGAAATCTTAACTATCTTTTTGATCACCTAGATTGGAGGATGAAGGAGCACTTTGATCATACTGGAACAATTGAAGTAGGATTGGTACATATATTTAAGAAAAATGAATGGATCGATAGAAATTTGACTCATCAATTCCCGTATCGACCCTTCTACGACCCTTCTGCAATTTGTATGTCTATTACCAGTCTATGGGAGATATTAGAGTAGGAGAAATTCCTGAAGATGAGGCAGAATAATTGAAGAAGTTGGACTCTCTACTATTTTAAAATACTTATGTATTTAATGTGATTGTGTGGATTTGATTTACTTTGCTTTATAACTCTATTGACTTTGATTGTGTGATTTTGTGTCAGCATTCTAGTGTTGTTGCTTGATTTTGACACTAAATTATAACTTAGTTTGTTTTAAGTATGTCAAAGTTTGACTAGAAAAATGTATTTGTAAAATGTGTATTTTCATATATATAAATGTTAGTTTTGTATTGTTTGTGAAAATGCTTATTTGTGAATTATTTTTAGATGAAAATTAGTGTTAAAAAAGACTAAATGGACTTTGGAGTAAATTGAAAGAAAATTGAAATTGGCAAAAAATAGAAAAAATGAATTTTTGGCCACTACGCCGGCATGGGCGCCGACAGTGCCCTCGACCTAAAAACCACCCAAACACCTTAAAAATTCATTATTTGCACAGTAAAACGCCATTTTTACCTTTTAGTCACCTTCAACCTCCGGTTTTTGTACCTAAGGCTTGCTATCGCTCAGATTTAAGGCGATTTTAAGGCAAACGAAGTTCGAATTTCATCTTCTCTAAGTAAGAGCTACACTTTGAACTCAAAATTTTTTATTTTTACCAAGGATTTATCTTACGTTACCTAGATCCAAAATTTTGAAAATTTTGGAATTTTTTGAGAGATTTTGAGAAAATCCTTTGGCTAAGAACTCTTACTTAGTAGATTTAAGTATAAAGCATTTTACTTTGTGATTTTCAGAATTTTTTTTTGAATTTATTCGAATTTTTTTGAAATTTTCTTAGATTTACTATGGCACCAAGAATGAGCAAAGGAAATAGAAAAGTGGATTTTGATGATCAAAAGTTTGTTAATTACGAGGCCAACATTTGCTTCAATAGTCTACTTACAACTAAAAAAGTGATTCCGGATTGAGGATTTAAAAATCTGGGAGGAGAAGTTGAAAGAATAATCAATGCTCGGAAGTGGGAGAATTTTCGTTACTTTGCTGCCGAGGCTATTATTGGTGTAGTGATGGAGTTCTATGGAATTTTAAGGAGACTTCTGAAGACTATGTGTTTGTTTGTGGGAAAATGGTGGAGTTCACTCCAAGGAAAATTAATGAATTTTATCAGTTAGAAGATGTGTATAGCTGCCAGTACAAATCATTTTCTGCTACAAATGAGGCATTAGATGAAGTTTAAAATTTCTTACTGATGGAAGAGGAGCCTGGAAGGTGAAGAATGGTGTTAAGGTAAACTTTCCTCTTTTTATGTTAAATGTAGTATCTAAGGTCTGACACTACTTTACTTATAGAAGAATGATACCAACAAATCATCATAGTGAGGTTACAAAAGATAGAGTCATCTTGAACTTCTGTATCCAGCAGATGAGAAGGATAGATGTTGGCTCTAATATTTATAGAAACACTCGATCTATTGCTTTGGGAGAGATTATTGGTGGTTTAGCACACCCTGCCTCGATCTTCACACTATGTGAAGAGACAGGAGTTGATTTTAGAGTGGATGAGGAGAAGATTGAACTTCTAAAACATATTGGGCCTATCAATATAAAGACTTATGAATCTCGTGTTGGATGGAGATCTGGAAGTAGGACTAAGGATATTCCTTCCACTTCAAGTACTACTTTTAGTACCCCTACTAACCAAGAACTTATGGAGCAGTTGATGATCCAATAGAAAGATATCTTAAGAATGAAAAGTAGAATGGAAAATATGGAGGACAGAAATGCACACAATGATGATTTATAGGACAAAAATTTGAATATGATGCTGCTTATGATGATGCAATGGTTAGATACATAAGGGGTGATCACTCAGTTCAGTTTCCTACTCACCCTATTCTTACCCCATATCAGCAGCAGAATTGGAAGAAGAAGAAAAAGATGATGATGATGATTGATGATGCTTTAGTTAGATTTTTGTTTAGTTTATGTTTGGTTGTACTTTATTGTTGCGACTGTTTATTTTTAGACTGTGATACTTTATTTTACATGTTATGTTGAATTGTGAACTGTAGATTTGTAAGATTGTTTTTACTTTGGTAACCATTTTAGTAATGTTATTAGATTTAGTGCTTAATTGGATGTATTTGTAGTTAACTTTTTCTTAGCAAATTTTTATATGTGTTATGTGTATTTAATGTTTTAAGTGTTGTAGTTTTTCATATTAGCACCTGTAATATTTTAGAGTTAAATTTCAAAATCAGAACCTTCAACAGGTAAGTCTTTTCTTTATGTATTAAATGTTTTCTTTCACCCTTTATCTTTTTCAGTTTTTCAATAAAAATCTTTTTAAAAATTTAAGTTTGGGTGGGGGGGGGGAAAGAAAAATTCATTTTCAAAGAAAAGAAACTTAATTTTATTTGTCCTCAATTAGTTATATTTTCAAAATACTTTAAAATTTAACATGACAATTGGTATTAGAGGATAATTTTAGATAACTATATTTGTGTTTCTAAATATATAGTAAACTTAAGTAAAAATTTTCAATAATAAAGGTTAATTTTAGATATTAAGATATTTGGTAGGATAGAATAAGACTATGTTTTTCTATTGTAAGTAAAGGAATTTGTATTTTTGAAGTATTAAAAATCTTAGGGATTCATGTAAGAAGAAAAGAATAGAACTTTATGAAAATCTTTAAAGCTAGTATAAATTTATAAAGTGAAGAAATGTGAAAAGTTTTTAACTTTAAGAAGAGGATAGTGAAGTTCAAAATCATTAAAGGCTATCCAGATATAGTAATCCTCACATAAAAAAAAAGGAAAAAGAGAAAAAAGAAAAGAAAAGAAAAGAAAAAGGATTGACAATGATCCCAAAAAAGAAAAAAAAAAGAAAAATATGTGAGGAGAAGCTTGAGGAGATGTCTAATAAAAAATTGGCTTCACTTGAATCAACTTAAGGAAGAAGAAGGCTTGGCTAATTGGCTAAATTTTCTAAACTTATATTTTAGTATTAACATATTTACTAGTAAAGTTTCATGAAGTTATTTTTCATATGAATATTCTAAGTGGCTTTAATATAAAATAAAGCCACTTAGAATATGGTGAAATGAAGAGATACTTTGGATGTGCCAATGTTAAAATATAAAATAAATTGTGATGGTTTTTCAACTCCGTTCTTAATTTACTTTTTTATCTGGCCAATTGAATTGTTAAAATATATTGTGAAACATATGATCCGTGAAATGGTGTATGAGTTCTACGAAAGAGTGAGAATCACATTTAAGTCCATGAAGGAGTATTTCATTCATGGAATTAAGTGCAAATAAATTGGGAAATATACATTGTTGGGTGTAGAATTAGAGATTTCTAGGGTGACAGACTAAAAATCCTCAATTTGATCTTAATGTTTAAAAACTAAAGCGAGAGTTAGCCTTTAGGAGAAGAGAAGTGGGAGCTCTGGAGTGGGAGTCAGTATCAATCTAGCCTAGCCACAAATTTAGGGAGTAAATCTAAGATTAGCTAATGATTTCCTATAACACTAAATCAGGGTAGAGAATTACAATTGCTCCTATTTGGCGCAATACAAAATTAAACCAATTATTTCATATCATTTCACCAAAAACTCATTATACTGGGAAAGATGTTTTTTCATATTAGAAAACTTCAACACACAAACATAGTTTAGTAGTTAATATTCTGCTAGTAGTTAATAATTTAGCTTTGATAGTATCTTAAACATTCAAAATTAGTGATAGTAATTTCATTGTATTTCCGTAAATTTTCTTGTTAATTTATCATTTCAAATTTAAACCTTCCTCGTGGGATCGATACTTGAGACTTAAATAGAAAGTTTTATATTACTTGATAACGATATGTATACTAGCATAGAATCCCAACATTAAGTGCTTAACATTCTTATTCATAAAATACCACATCAAGCTTTTAGCACCGTTGTAAAGCGGAGTCAATTTTATAAATTTTACACAACTATATTTCACCGGGATCAATAACTAAGTACAACCAATACAATATGGTTGTATTGAGATAAATTTCTAAATGGTGCTTTTGTATGCAATACCAAATTTACATGTGATATCTTTGATACAACTGCGATGTATCAGTTGTACCGAAGCTATACCAAATTTTATAAAAGTGGTTTGGTAGCTCGATACAACATAGTTGTACTAAGCAAATTTGAGTCTCTTGTCATAAATCTGGATGTTTATGTTAGTACTACTATTCACCATTATTTTACAAAAAGGTAAATAAATGATGTAAATTCATTAAAGGGATATATAACTCAATACAACCGATACAACATGGTTGTGCTGAGATAAATTTTCTAATGATATTTTTGTATGCAAGATCAAATTTACGTGTGATTTGTTCTATACAACTGTGTTGTATCTGTTTTACCAAAATTATACCAATTTTTATAAAGACAGTCAAGTAACTCAATACAACTGATACAACATGGTTGTATTGAGCAAAATTTTTCAATGATAGTTATGCATCAAATTTTATAATGAATTGTGGAAACTTAGTACAGTCATGTTGTACACACTTGTAATGAGCTACATTGTAGGTTTCTTAATATTAACCATAAGGTTCTATACAACTTTTTTGTATCAGTTGTACCAATGAAAAATAGTTTAAAAAATGGATGCTTACTCAAAGTACAACAGATACAAAAGATATTCTTAAAGATACTCATACTTTGATTCTATATACATTCAAATTTATCTAGACAATCATGTTCTCCTTCTTCATTACATCTAAAAACTTCTTATTAGAAACTTATATAATTCTTTTCTTTGTTGTATCAGGGTTGTTATGCTTCATTACAACTAAAAACTCATTCACCTAATTATGTCCATCATCATCTCAGTGTAGCCAATGGATGGATTATTTGTGCTTAAAGTTGGTCTCAATTCATATTAATGTAGATATATCATTATCACACAATAGCAAAACCTTGGAATAAAAATTGAAATTATTACAATGAGACCTCTGTTAAACATTGAAGCATAACAGAGAGAGGAGTTGTAGTAGATGTCATGAAACATTGAGGCATAACAGAGAAAGGGATTTTTGTCAATGTCTCTTCGTGATCTTCAATTATTGTTAGTTTATTTTTATTTTTTTATTATAATAACATATAATAACATTGAGTTAGCGACCAAAAAAAAAAAATTTAATGTAAAAATAACTAATATGGAAATTACATTTATATTTTTTTCTTCTCCTAGTGAGATTTCAATATTGCATTAGTAACACCCTTTGGCCGCATTTTAGTTAGGTCTTTTTCCTTCACATCATCATTTTCAGTAGTCTTTCTCCTCTGCATAAACTTTGTCAATTGAGGTGAGTTTCCTCCACGTATTAGTTTGATATCGTCTGATAACTTTTTAAAGGTATTTAGCATATATTATTCTGCTTCTGCGTTATCTTGTGCTCTGCAGCTTATTTGATTATAATACTTGCTGATATGATTACGAAATGTGAATGAAATGAAAGACCCACTACTTCCTTCAAACTCTCTACTTATTTGATAAGCAGCATCAGAATAAATATTTTTCTTTGCATTACAACACCACCTCATTAACATATACTTTTTTGATATTCTAACAACATGTTCTTGTCACAAAACCTTGATACGGTTGGAACAGAGTAATATAATCATCTTAAAATTTTTGCGACTAGACTGTATAATGGAAATTGTTCTATCATATTGAACAGTACAAATCATAGAATTTTCACTGTTATCCAAGTTTCTAACCATATATTCTCAAGAACTTTGATCAATATTTTCTATCTCTAGTCCACTTGCCCCATGTTGATATTAATCTTCAAAGAAGATTGATAGCTTTCTTGTGTAGAATGTAATGGCTTACTCCAGTATTAGGCTGCTTCTTGTAATGGGAACAATGGCATGTTGGTCACATTTAAAATCCTTATCTTATTCATTCTTTTCCATGTAGCCATGATCTTTTCCAATCCCAAAAAATAATCAATGGTGGAGCATATGGGCTTAGAAATTCCATGGCACACATTATTTATATATTCAATACGTTGTGTTGATAGAATTTCCATACATGAAGTATGGATTTTATTCATTTATTGAATGTTGTAGACCACTTATTTTTAATTTTATATAACTTATTGAACCAAAAATTATCTTGAAGGTTTTCTTTTTCAATCATCTCCAACCATGCTTGCTCAAACTCCTCTTTTGTATCACATTTACTCATGCATGTGTAGAATAGTTTTTTTACTATATTATTTCCATTGAAGCAAGAACTTTATAAGGAGCCTTCTTAAAGATATGTCATTATCTGTGTTGAGTGATTGGCAACACAACTTCTATGGCATATGACGTAACTTGGTCGTCATAAGTGAATATTGTTACAGTGTACTGATACACCTAAAATATAGTATTTTTAGACACATTTTTTATACCTATATTTTAGATATTGCTCTTTAATGAAAGGTATTTTTGTGTTTTTCTTGCAGATACAGGTAAAAAGGGTGAAAAATACTTAAAGGAGTGAAAAAGGATCAAATTTGGAGGAGAGAAAAAGGATCAAATTTGGAGTAAAAAGGTGAAAAATGTGCAAAAGAGTTTGGCGCCTAAGTGTCAGATCGGCTCTTAAGCACTGGTTAAACAGAGAAGGCCATGCCTAAGAGCCAGAGGCCTCGTGCTTAAATGCCAGTGGCAGTTATTGGGCGAGAAAATTTGGTTTCTGTGAATTTTGAAGAGGTTTTTGAGGAACTCATTGGCTTAATAAGTGGTTATCACCACCATGGAAATTATCACGAAAGGATGCATCTCTTGGGGAAATACATCAAATGTAGACAAATTTTGAAGAGAAACCAAGGCACCTTTTGGAAAATTATAAAAGAAAGAAGATTGAGACTTTGAAAGAGGTCCTGAAAGTATTGGAAAGTTTTGAAAGTTCTCATTTGGGGAGTTAGTACGAAGAGATTTTCAGGCACCACTTTTACTTTTATTTTATCCTTTTTGTTATTTTATTTTGAGTGATTGTAAAGAGAAGAGAATCAAAGAAACTTCAAGAGTTTGGTGGAGGACTTGAGATAAGTTCTTATATTTCTATTTTGAGACTACTTTTAGTTTTAATTGAAATTTGTTGTTGGTTTGACAATGATTTCTTCTTTTAAACTAAAGTGTGGTTTTATTTTCTCCATGGATTCTGAGTAGTTTTGTTTATTTTTCTTCTTAAAATGATAAGTAATTAAGTTTTGGACGGATGTTGTGGAAAGTATTGATCTTCAATGATGGAAGAAGTTGTGATGATTTAAATCCATGCACTTCATTTACTTCTTAATTTGGTCAATCCAGATGTTAAAATTTGTTGTGAGAACATGTAAGAACCGGGGTGGTATTGTCTTAGTCAATAATTGGAAAGACTCACATTAAGTTATATGAACGAGAATGCAGTTCATATGATTGAGTGCAAATAAATAGGGAAATATTCATTGAAGGGTGTAGAGTTTCCCTGCCTAGCCGGTCTTTAGAACTATTCAAACTTTAAATTAGTCAATGTTCTTTATAGCATCTCTAGTAAGGGGTAAAGAATATTATTGCTCCTATTTGGCACAACAAAATTTGCATACTTCCACAACAGAATTCCTATTCTTATTACTGATTCACAACAAGAAGAAAGATGTTTCAATATTTAGTGTTTTTCTTCTACAAAAACTCTAGTTATCTTTTTAAATTGTTATTATTCTATCAAAATATTGAAAATACCAAAAATATTTAAATTTTCATTACTGAAAAAAATCATCTTTAATTTAGATAATTATCTTTTTATTTAAAATAGAAAGTTTGATGTTCAATAGTGCATATTGCCTATTCTCCATGTGGGTTCGATATTCAGGTCTTAATCAAAAAGTCTTATATTACTTGATAACGATATGTATACTTGCATAGTATCTCAATATATATAAATTAAAAGTTAAATTCTTATTTTTTTTCAGGATCAAGTTTTTAGTTTTATTGCAAAGTAAAGAAATATAAGTGAAATATAATCTAAATTATTATTGTACTTTGCATATTAGCAGTATCCAGAGATCAAGTTTTTGGCGCCATTATCGAGGAGAATTTGATTTTAAAATGAAAATTCCTATTTTTAGAAAGTCTTATTTAAAGTTTAAGTTATCTTATCTTATCTTATTTTATTTTGTTTATTTTATTTTATTTTATTTTATTTTATGTTAGTGTACGCGTAGTTCAGGTTCTGCATAGTTCAGGTTCTGAAGGACTAGTGCCCTACGATTCTGAATTATAAAGAACTATTAGAAAAAATAGAAAAACAAAAAAGTTTATAAATTTTGAAAAATCCAAAAAAAATTACAGAAATGGCAGACCAAAATAATCAAAATGCTGAAATTCACCAAGAGTTCAGACCTTTAAAAAATTATGTCAACCCTACTGTAGATGAACTTCATTGTAGTATTCAAAAACCTACTGTAGTGGCTAATTTATTTGAGCTTAAACCTGTTATTATCCAAATAGTATCAAATAATCAGTTTGGGGGATCACCAACTGAAGATCCAAATTTACATCTTGCCAATTTTATAGAATTGTGCACTACATTTAAATACGATGTTGTATCAGATGATGTCATAAGACTTAGGTTATTTCCTTTTTCAGTGAGGGATAAAGCTAAAATGTGATTGAATTTGTTAGCACCTGGATCTATCTATCAGAACTTGCGATTTAGCACAAAAATTTCTTGCTAAATATTTTCCACTATCAAAAACCGCGAAGCTTAGAAATGATATTACATCTTTTAATCTGTTTGAAGGGGAATCTATTTATGAAGCAGGGGAAAGATTTAAAGAACTCTTAAGAAAGTGCCCACACCATGCTATATCAGATTGGTTAATAATTCAAACCTTTTATAATGGATTAGTTGGATCTCTTAGATCAAATATCGATGCCTCTATTGGTGGTTCATTGATGTCAAAACAATTTCATGAAGTTTATGCCTTAATTGAAGAATTGGTTACCAATAATTTTTATGGCCTTATGAGAGGATAAATCTTAAAAAAGTAGCCAATATTCATGAATCTGATGCATTTACTATTTTAGCAAATCAAGTTGCTGCAGTTTCAAAGAAGTTAGACCAATTTGGAATTTTTCGCAACCAATTTCTATGATTAAAGAGAATTCATTAGGACAAATGGTAGATTCCCAAGCATCATTAGAAACTTTGAATGCCATAAACAAAAACCATAATAACCCATATTCAAATTATTATAATCCAAGTTGGAAGAACCATCCGAACTTTAATTGTAATAATGCTACGGGTAGTAACAATCAGCAATAGGGGAATAATCAAGTAAACCCATTGAACCAAGGGAATAATAATTATATATCTATTTATCCTCCAAGTTTCAACAGCAATACACAGCTTAAGGAGAAGAAGTTGTCTATAGAAGAAGTGGTGTTACAAATGAGAAATCAATTGCAAAGTCAATGAGCTACAATTAAAAATATTGACAATAAAATTGGACAAATAACAAATTCATTACGTAATAGATCTCAAGGAACACTTCCTAGTAATACTGAATCAAATCCAAAAGACCAGAATAAAGAACAAGTAAAAGTTGTTCAACTTAGAAGCAAAAAAATTTGGAAGGTCGGGTTCAAAAAGAAATTGAAGTAGAGAGAGAACAAATTGAAGAATCAAAAGAAAAAGAGGACGCTCCAAAAGAGAGATCTATTTCTCCACTAAAAATTGATTTGGAAAAACCACCACCTCCATTTCCAAACCACCACCTCCATTTCCTTTTCATTTCCTTAGAGACTTTATCAGCAGAAGTTGGATAAGCAATTTTCAAAATTTCTGGAAATATTTAAGAAACTTATAATTAATATTTCATTTATTGAAGTCTTAGAACAAATCCCAAGCTATGTAAAGTTTATGAAGGATATTCTCAACAGGAAAAGAAAGTTTGAAAATAATGAGACTGTTGCACTTAGTGAGGAGTGTAGTGCTATAATTTAGAAAAAGCTTCCTGCAAAGCTTAAAGATCCTAGTAGCTTTACAATTTCATATGCAATAGGAGACATATTTTATGGGAAAGCTTTATGTGATTTAGGTGCAAGCATTAACCTTTTGGAATTATAAATATTCAAAAGATTGGGATTTGGAAAAATAACCCCTACTACTGTAACTCTACAGTTAACAGATCATTCGATAGCATACCCTAAAGGAGTTATAGAAGAAGTCCTAATAAAAGTGGATCAATTATCTTTTCTGTTGCTATCATTATGTTAGATATGGAGAAAGATAAAGAGATACCTATCTAAGTGAATGTCATTTCAAGACTACTTATGAAGAAAAATTTGAAGAAAAAGATTTGGAACACGAGCAAGAAGAGGAATTAGATCAATGTGAAGATATTTTTAAGGAAGATTCAAACTATGTTCGAGAATGTTTTGAAGTTCTGGACATGATAGACAAAGATAAATCATTTTGTCTGTCTATTAAAAAACCCCCAGACAAAGATAAATCATTTTGACATAAATCATTTTTTCCATCATTTAAAATATGCCTTTTTAGGAGATTCCTCTACTTTACCAACTATAATTTCCTTAAATGTAATAATGGAAGAAGAAGAAAGGTTGATGAAAATTCTGAAAAATTTTAAGAAAGCCTTTAGATGGACAATTGCTGATATTAAAGGAATCAGTCCTTCAATTTATATGCATAGAATTCATATGGAAGAGAACTGCAAACCCAGGGTTGATCCGCAAAGGAGATTGAATCATGTTATGAAAGAAGTTGTAAAGAAAGAAATTTTAAAGTGGTTAGATGCTGGAATTATCTACCCTATTTCAGATAGTGCATGGGTTAGGTCCAGATGGGTTAGTCCAGTTCATTGTGTTCCTAAGAAAGGAGGAGTAACTGTAACTGTAAATGAACATAATTAATTAATACCCACTAGTCAAGTTATAGGGAGGTGAATATGCATTAATTATAGAAAATTAAATCTTGCCACTAGGAAAGATCATTTTTCATTACCCTTTCTAGATCAAATGTTGGATAGACTAGCTGGGCATAAATATTTTTATTTTTTGGATGGATATACTTG
>NW_018164998.1:252974-253439 GCF_001263595.1 Phalaenopsis equestris | reverse complement strand
TGAAAAAGGGATTGAAGTATTCATGGATGACTTTTCAGTGTTTGGAATTTCATTTGACTCATGTTTAGAACATTTATCCAAAGTTCTTAAGCTCTGTGAAGAAACAAATTTAGTCCTTAACTAGGAAAAATGTCAATTTATGGTAGCATGAGAAATTTTATTAGGACATCAAATATCAAAAAATGGTATGGAAGTAGATCCTACTAAAATTCAAGTGACGCTAAATTACCTTATGCAACAAATGTAAGAGAAATTAGGAGTTTTTTAGGACATGCTGGATTCTACAGGCGATATATTAAAGACTTTTTAAAGATTGCTAAGCCTTTATGCCATTTACTGGAAAAAGATGCAATTTTTAATTTTGATGAGGAATGTCTAAAAGCTTTTAAGTTATTAAAAGAAAAATAAATCACTGCACCAATTATAGTTTCACCAAACTGGGAAAAACCTTTTGAATTAATGTGT
>NW_018164998.1:248502-252446 GCF_001263595.1 Phalaenopsis equestris | reverse complement strand
GAGTAGGCAATATTTCTAGAAGAAATGAGATGTCCTTCAATTATATGCTAGAAGTTGAAATATTTGATGTTTGGGGATTAGATTTCATGGGACCATTTATACCATCTTTCAGAAATTTATATATTCTGTTAGCATGGACTATGTATCCAAATGGATAGAAGCTGTTGTTTTACCTCGATGTGATGCTCAAAGTGTTGCAAAGTTTTTGAAAACAAATATATTTTATAGATATGGGATGTCGAGAGTTATCATTACCAATGGGGGAATTCATTTCAGAAATGTCATAATGGAGAAATTATTAAAGAAATATTATATAAATCATAGGATTGTTACTGCTTATCATCCTCAGACAAGTGGTTTGGTTGAATTATCCAATCGGGAAATTAAAAAATTAAAAGAATTATGAAAAAATCTGTGAATCCAACAAAAATGGATTGGTCAGCCAAACTTGACTATGCTTTGTGGGCTTATAGGATTGCATACATAACTCCTATAGGAATGTCCTCATATAGGCTAATATTTGGAAAATCTTGTCACTTACCAGTTAAACTTGAGCATAATATATATTGGGTGATTAACGAGTTCAATTATAATTTGAAAGATGCTGGTGAGAAAAGCTTGTTACAATTAAATGAGCTTGAAGAGATAAGGAATGAATCTTATGAAAGTGCCAAAATTTATAAAGAAAAGATGAAAATGTGGCATGATCGAAGGATTCTTACTAAAGATTTTTAGCCAGGGCAACAAGTTTTGTTATATAATTCAATGTTAAGATTATACTTAAGTCCAAGTGGATGGGTCCATTTATTGTGATTAAAGTTTATCCTTATGGAGCTGTGGATATTAAAGATCCTAAGTCTGAGAAAATATTTAAAGTTAATGGACATAGACTGAAACCTTATTTTATAGGGGATCAGCAAAAGTTTAATGATGGAATGATGTTGGAACAACCAAAGTAAGCACTGGTTAGCAGAGTAAGCACTAGTTACGTTGGGCTGATGACGTAAACCAAGTGCTTTGTGGGAGGCAACTCATAGTTATCAATGTGTTTTTATTTTAATTATTGTTTTATGTGTAATTAAGAAATTTGGGGTAGTATTTTTGATACTATTATGTGTTATTATTGATTTTAAGACTTTATTTAGTGATCTAGACATGTTAAAATGAGAATTTGGACGTTAAGTTAACTAGTTCAAAAATGTGCACTAGCGCTTAAGCGCCAAATCCGACGCTTAAGCACGGCAGTTTAAAAACATGTGAAAAATTAATATTCTATAAGGTAAAACTACCTAGAAGTTTGCAAAAATGTTCCAAGGGGGTTTCTAAATGTGCATAGGAGTTATTGGAAGGATTTAGACTTATAAATAGAAGGGTCTAGTGAACGAATTTCACTCCAGATCATTTTTAGCCCTAAAGTCTACGAGAGAGATAGATTTTAAGATGATGTCTTCATGGGAGATGTATTTGAAGAAGAAAGAGGAGACCATGAGGAAGAAATTCATTAGTCAAAGTGCATTTTTCAGTTTCTTAGTTGTTAGTATTGAAGGGATATCAGAGAAGATCAACAAAATTGAAAATATCATGTCTGTTGTAGAGACTATGGTATTGGAGATTCATGCATATCTTGAGCATATTCTTGAGCATATTGGATGGCAATTGAAAATGCAGTTTAGCCATACTAGTTATATAGAGGAAGTGGATAAGGAGATGTTTCTTAAGCAAAAGTGGATTGGAGAAGATTACATCAGAGCACCTCACCACCGTCTGTTTTATCAACTTTATATTCCAGTTGCTCTAGGAGAGACTAATGAAAGACTTGAATTTGTTCCTTCTAATGAAGAATGGAATTAAGTTATGTGTTTAAAGTTATGTTTTTGTGCGTTTAAAGATGTTGTGTTTAAGTGTTTAAGTGTTTTAGTGTTTAAGACTTGCTTTTAGTATTTGTGTTACTTAGGTTTTTAACTGTGAAAAATTGTTGAGTGTTTGTATCTAGGAAAATTTTCTCATCCAAGACTATTTGGAATGAGAACTAAGTGTTTAAATGTATTTGTACTCGTTTGTGAATTAATATAAGTTTGTTTGTGTGAAATTTTGTGTTATTTTAGCCTCGAATAGAAATAGTTATTAAAGAGAAGTTTGAGATAAATGAGAGTTACAAGATGTTGAAAATAGTTATTTAAGTGCTATGAGACCATTTAGGGGTGGTTTACATAGGCAAATAGTGCATTTTACTTTAATTTGAAATTTTTTAAAATTGTGCACTGGCGCCTAAGCTCCACATCTCACGCTTAAGAGTGAGCAAACCCGAGAGACAGGCGCCGAAGCGCCACTTACCCACGCTTAAGCGTCAGTTCGCGAACTGTTAAAAGTGAATTTTTGATCTGAAAATCACCATTTTTACGCCTCTTGTCACCTTCAACCTCTCAAAAATGCGATTTTGGAGAGCTAGGGCACACCATTAAGTGGAGATTTCTTGGTGGAATCAAGAAAAATTTGCTAGATTCGGATTTCTTGAGAATGGCACCAAGAATAAAGAGGAGCAAAGGCAAAGCCCCTTTCGATTTGAGTATTTTTTTTAGTTCAAAAGCTCAAGGTCGGTATTGTGATGCATTGCAATCACACAAACTGATTCAGGAGTGATGTTTTAGAAATTTGGGTGGAGACGTGGAAGATTTAATTATTCACCGACAGTGAGAACGATTCTGTTATTTCTCTACTGTGGCGGTTATTTCTGTTGTGAGGGAGTTCTATGCAAATCTCCCTGAAGCTGAAGACAATTAAGTTATGGTTCGAGGAAAGTTGGTACCTTTTTAGCCAAAGGTAATCAACTTGTTTTACCATTTATCACCGGGTATGTTATGTTTGTATGCAAATTATAGCCCTACTTAAGTGTAGTTAGACGAGATTATCTCTTACTTGACTATTGGGAGAGGACTTTGGAAGATCACTAATGAGAGGAGAGTAAATTTCCTAACTTAAAAGTTTTGTGCACCTTCAAAGGCCTGGCACTATTTCATTTATGCTCGTCTGCTTCCAACCAATCATCTTAGTGAAGTGACCAGAGAAAGAGTGAAGTTAAACTATTGTATTTAAGAGGGAAAGCTCATCAACATTGGAGCTTTGATTGTCAGACTATCATCAGTTCTGCTACAACTGTTACAACTGCATGTCTGGGATTTGCTTCCTTGATCTTTTCTTTATGTGAGCAGGTTGGGGTTAAAAATGATAGCTGGGGGGAAATATTATTACCTCTAAAGCCCATCACTAAGGTGAATGTGAATACTTATTATGAACATTCAATTTTTGGCTGGAGATGAGGATTTTCTCGGAGCTATGGAATAGAGACATCTGCTGCTTCTACATCTAGACCATATACCTCACATGCTTCTACATCTCGAGGTGAGTCTACTAAGACCCAAGATCAATTATTGCAGAGGATGATGGATAACATTAATTTTACCGCTGATAGAGTACAAAATTTAGAGCATTTTGCAGAGCATATTGATAGGTATAATAGGAGAAAAATTGATTATGAAGAGAAATTTCACTCATTTATGGAGATCCTCATTAGGGGTAACCAAGGAGTGCAATTTCCTTCATATCCTAGATACCCTAATTATAAGCCCGCAAAATTTTGGGGTAGCGGTGATTCAAAGGATGAAGAGTAGAGCTGAGAGATTTATTTTATCATTGTAATATGATATGAACTATGTGGTTCGGGCTTGCTACATTTGCATCTGTGTGTTGATTTAAACTATGTGATGTGGTTTGGACTTTTATGTTTAAGTGAGAATTGTGATGTGATGTGTTTTCATGTTTTGAACTTGAGACATGTATGTTTGTGTACTTGTTTAGACATTGTGATGTGTGAGACTTTTATTTTTAATTGTATTGTAATGTTTGTGTTAGTTAGTAGTTTGTTTTAAAATTCTAGGGTAGTAACT
>NW_018164998.1:247153-248122 GCF_001263595.1 Phalaenopsis equestris | reverse complement strand
AAATTTAGATAATTTAGACTTTTATTTTTAATACTTAAATTTTTTTATTAAAATAATTTTCAAAACTATTATTATATTTATAAGTAAAAGACTTATATTAAGACTTTGCTTTAGTAAAGGACAAGTGGAATTCAAAATTATTAAAGGCTTATTCAGATAAAGTAATCTTTTCATGGAAAGAAAAATAAAAGAAAAAAAGAAAGAAAAGAAAAAGAAAAGAAAAAGACAAAGAAAAGAAAAGAAAAAGAAAAAGAAAAAGAGAAAAAGTTTAGGAAAGATAAGCTTCTTGAGGATTAGTGTCTAATCAAAAATTAGTTCTATATTTGGTCTTTTTAAAATATAAGACTTGAGAAACTCTTAAGCTTATAGATATAATATAGTAAGTAAAATTATTTTTAATGAAAATTTTTAAGTGGAGATAATAAAAGAACTAAATTCTAAATTTAGAAAATCTACAATATATTTCTAAATTAGATAGAAACTCATATTTTCATCTTTCTTAACTTTAAGTTCTAAACTTTAAGTTGGTCTCACTTACTGAATATTTTTTTTAAATTACACTGCTTATTTCTAAACAAAATTTTAGTAACTCCTAAAGAAACTCATATACATATCATACATATTTAGTTTTTAAAGATTGAAGTGTCACTTGAGGATAAGTAACATTTTAAGTTTGGGGGATTTTGATACACCTAAAATATATAGTGTTTTTAGACACATTTTTATACCTATTTTTGAGATATTACGCTTTAATAGAAGGTATTTTTGTGCTTTTCTTACAGATACAGGTAAAAAGGGTGAAAATTGCTTAAAAGAGTGAAAAAGGATCAAATTTGGAGCAAAAAGGTGATGTGCAAAAGAGTTTTGGCGCCTAAGCGCCGGTTAAATAGTGCAGGTCGCGCCTAAGCTTCAGAAGCCCCACGCTTAAGCGCCAGTGGCAGTCGGTGGGTGGGGGAAATCAGGTTCTTT
>NW_018164998.1:234443-246601 GCF_001263595.1 Phalaenopsis equestris | reverse complement strand
AAAAACCAAGCTGATATTGTCTCAGTCAACAATAAAAAACAATCACATGAGGTTATATTAATGAGAATGTAGTTCATCTGATTGAGTGCAAATAAATAGGGAAATATTCATTGAAGGGTGTAGAGTTAGAGGACTTTAAAGTGACAGATTAAAGCCCCCAAATTGGTTTATTGTTTTAGGTTCTGATACGAGAATGTTATCCCCTAGGTGGAGGGAATCGAGGGAACTATAGAGTGAGAGCTAGTATCTTCCCTGCCTAGCCGGTCTTCAGAACTATTCACACTTTAAATTAGCCAATGTTCTTTATAACATCTCTAGTAAGGTTAAAAAATATTATTGCTCCTATTTAGCACAACAGAGTTCATATTCTTATTACTGATTCATAACAAGAAGAAATATATTTTCATATTTACTTCTTTTTCTTCTACAAAAACTCTAGTTATCTTTTTAAATTGTTATTACTCTATAAAAATATTAAAAATACCAAAAATATTTAAATTTTCATTACTGCAAAAATCATCTTTAGTTTAGATGATTATCTTTTTATTAAAAATAGAAAGTTTGTTGTTCAATAGTGCATATTGCGTATTCTCCTTGGGGTTTCAATATTCAGGCCTTAATTATAAAGTCCTATATTACTTAATAACGATATGTATACTTGTGTAGTATCCCAATATACAGAAATTAAAAGTTAAATTCTTATTTTTCTTTAGGATCAAGTTTTTGGTTTTGTTGCAAAGTAAGAAAATATAAATGAAATATAATCTGAATTATTATTGTACTTTGCATATTAGCAGTATCCAGAGATCATGTACTTATTATCCATTGTAAGAATAAAAGTTTTGAATAACTAGGTGAATAACTCAATTGTCTCTTCCAATAAAAAGGCTACTCGAACAAAATATTTTGCCAATGATGATTAACTTCCACAGAAGAAGCACAAGCTAAATTGTACTTATTAAGTTGATAACTTGTATAAAATACTCTAAAGCAATTGTAGTCAAGTCTTGTCATGTCATTTGTCCAAAAAAAATTTGTGTGTCCATCTGACCCATCAAATTAAACATCCATGCAAATAAATTATCTTCAGCCTGTCATTTCTTGAATAATTGCATTAGAGCATTAATATCTCCATTTTCAATTCTTTCTCTTTTATCCTTTAAATATGATTATACACATCTCCACCCTTAAAACCTGATTCTCTGTTCATCTAACATTCATAGTAAGATATCAGAATGCATCAATAGTTCTAATTCATTCTTTTATCATTGATTGCAACACAACTGCTTTGTCTTCGCTGATTCCTCGATGTGATCTCAACAGATGTTGATCAGTTGGCATGGCTAATGAATAGTTGTTGTTATCTATAAATATATTTAAAGTCTAATCACCTTCAAGATCAACGACAAATCTAAGCATTGCCTGAAAATCAGTCTCAGTGTCTGATTTCTGGAGCTTCATCTTGGTGCTTAGATTAGGTCCTTTCTTAAAATAAGCCTTTGAGCATAGAAAATCCTTTGATTTTACATTCCCTGTATCTTGCTAGTAACATACATGATCATGCCTTACACTAAATCCACAAAAGTGAGCAAAAGAGTAATATAGATCATAGGCTTCCATATTGTTGTGTGCAACCATGCCAAATATTTTTTTCTATAATTGATTCATAACTCTTATTATTAGTGTAATCACTAGCAAATTCTGACATAGGGACCTACAAATTTAAGATAAAATAAATCAGTATAACCAATACAACATTGAATCGTTCATTTTGGTATAATCTTGTTGTATCAGATGTACTGAGATAAATCAGTACAACCAACACAACATGGTTGGACAAGTAGTGACAAATCAGTTAATTCTAGGAGATTGTAAAAAATATAAATTTATTCTTTCTAAATACAATTTTTTATTTTTATGTTGTGAATTTTTATAATAATTGGATAGTTCTTTTTGGTACAATTGTGTTGTATTAGTTGTACTAAGATAATAAAATTACAATCAATACAACATGGTTGTATAAGTAATGATAAATCAATCAGACTAAGAAATGAGGAAAAGCAAAAGTTAGAAATTCATATTTTTTATATACAATTATTTTTTATATTTATGTCTCAAAATTTCACAAAAATTTGATCCTTCCCTTTGATGCAACCTTGTTGTATCAGTTGTATTGAGATAAATCAGTACAATCAATATAACATAGTTTGACAAGCAGTGATAAATCAATCAAACCAAGAAATGAGAAAAAGCAAAAATTAGAAATTTGTACTTTCTATATACAATTCTTTTTATTTTTATGTTATTATTTTTTACAACACATAGAATATTAGATTGTTCCCTTCGGTACAACCTTCTCATATCGATTGTATTGAGATAAATCAGTACAACTATTAATACAACATGGTTGTATAAGTTGTGATAAATCAGTCAATCCTAGTCATAAGAAAAAAACAAAAATTAAAAATTAAAAATTTCTATATATGTTGACCTCACTTTTGGTTGAGGTTTAGTTTTCCCTCTTTAGTAACCTAAGGTCTAGCCATAGGATTTTCCTGTTTAATATTCTTAGAAAACTAGAAAAGGAGCCCTCACCATTAGAAATTCTAAACTCTTCCTTCCTCAACTTGAAGTTTCATATATTGGTCCTAACCTCTAGCACTTAGTAGTTGGGGTCAATATGGAGGATCTCAAGGAGAGTCCCCATAGGACTGCTTGACCTTAGGGTTGACCCTGGGTGTTGGTCTGGAGCTAGTTCACTCACTTACATTGTCTATCACTTATATTCACATGCAACCCTAAACCCAAAATTCTTCACTTTGATCCCTTGATCATTTGGGAGACTCATGTAGTTGGTCCCCTAGACCCACAAGCCCTAAGCTAGGGTTTAGTTAGGACCAGTACATAGAGGACCCAAATGGGGATTTCATTGGTCCATAGCTCATACATAGTGGTTGGCACCCCAATTCTACCAAAATATCCAACTTAGCCTTTTGCCCTTAAATCCACCTAAATTACCTAAATGCCCTTGAAATCCCAAATTTGGCCAAAATTTTTAATTTCACCCAAAATACCCAAACTTGTTCAAAAATCATTTCAAACCATTTCGAAATACCCAAATTACCCAAAACCACCCAAAATTTTCCAAAATTTTCAAAATACCCTCAAATTTGCCAAAATTATAAAAATAATTTTGGCTCCCCAAACTTTCCCATAACATCAAAAATCACTTCAAATGTTTCCAAAACAAATTTGGACCATTTAATTGAACCCAATTTGGTTAATTTGACCATTTTGACCAAAACCCCCAAATTGTCTTTAAAGGCCCAATTTCTCCAAATTCACCTCACATACCCATCAATTTGGCCCCAATCCTCCCCAATTTCAAATCTAAACTAAATTTAATCCTTCATATGATCAATTCAAACCAAATCCAATCTTAATTGACCCATGCTTTGAGCTCAATTTTGATCCAAGTTAAACCCCTAATTTTGACCCTATTACTATGACTACCCCACCAAATTGAACCTTATAGCCTACTCAATTTGCCCCAATTTAAATCCTAAACTCTTCATGAAAATCCTACACATCAAATTGGACCTTCAATTGGCCTTGTCCTAGCTTCAATTTCACCTAATTTTAACTCAAGTTCAAAATCCCCAAATTTGCCCCAAATTGGTTATGTCCACAAATGTCATCAAATTGAATGCCCAAACCCCAAAATTGACACCCAATTTATGTTGAAAACTCTTTATTACATTCCTTGAAAACTCTTTATTTGTTGAAAACTCTTTATTACATTCCTCTAGACCATTTTGAGCCATCAATTTGGACCTAGCCCGACCTTAGCCCAACTTAAACCCAAGTCTAACCTAACACCCCCAATTGACCAAATGCCCAAAATCTCTCATTGAACCTCCAAATCAATTCAAAATCATTCCAAATATTTTATAAACTCCTCACTCATCTACACAATATTGATTAATTAATTGTGCTCAATATCATGGCTAGCCTAACCCAAACCCAGCTTCTAGCCATTTGTTTACCCAAATTGAACCCCTTCACCAAAATTGACTTAGTCATGCCAAAGTCACCAAATTAAGGTCTCCACAGCCACTAAACACAATCTATTGACCAAGATAAATTTACTTAAACCACTCAAGTGAGCTGTGGACCATGGGTCCCCTAATTTAAGGGATCTTATTCCATTTTTGGGCCTTAACCAAAATATCTCCTCCATCATCACTTGTCATTGAGGTTTGTCATTAAACTCCTCTGGGCTCACCTGACCGCCTGGCCACCACCCCTAGCCCTGTCGGCTGGCATAGTGGCTGGAAAACTCTAAAACTGAGAGCCACCACCCCTAAATCAAACCTAATTTGAACTCTAGAGGCCAACTCATCCTAATGGCTTCTTATAGCTCCTCAGCCCTCCATCTAAGCACCATTTTGCACCCATCAATTGGCGCTGGTGGCTAGCCCAAGCTCCTCTATTTATTCAGCCCCTCCATAGCCAAAGAAAAGAGAGTTCAAAATTCTTGGGGAAACTCTGCCAAAATCTCACCAGAGACTCTCTAAGCATCCCTAAGTTTAATCCAACCATCTTCCCCTTCTGATTCCCACTGTGAGAGCCCAATTTTGAGCTCAAACTTTCAGCTCAGACCATGACACATTCCTCCATAGCTCCACAGTGAACCAAACTTTAATTGATTGTGCACACATCATTTCCATTGTGGAAGGAGTTGATTCCCCACGAAAGCCCTCTCTCAAACACCCTCTAACCTAGCTTTAGACCAACACCTGAATTCCACCTTGATAAAAATCATACCTAGACAATTCAACAGGGCTTGAGACTCCATCTAGAGGTTCATTGGACTCAATCAAAGCTAACATAACCATCTAATTAAGGCCTCCTCTCTCAGACAAAGGTATTGAGCTCTAACCCTAGCGCGAGTTTCTTTTGATTCTCCATTTGCAATGGCTTGATTTCATACTTGATTAACCATATAGATGTGTTCTTCTAGAGTAGATGAAGGTTTAGAAACAAACCCCAGGCAATTTTGTTGAGTCTAGACAAAGATCTTAAGGTTTTAGTGTGAACGGCTTACTAGTTAGGCCACTTGGGGACGATAACGAGGAGTCGTCTGATTGTGCGCGTATCTAACGGACGGAGGAGATCGAGTCAGACAGACTCTTGGTACGTGAACCCCGGGCCATGTGGCAGCTGAGGTGGATGCCGGCGATGAATGGGAGCACGCCGTGTGTGAGTTCGGAGCTGCCGCAGGTTGAGTTAGCATCGCGTAGGATAAGTTGAAAAATATGGATTTTCTGAATTATTTTAAGTGCCTAAATTTCAAAAATCCATATTTTTCTCTAAAAAAATCATAAAAATAAAAAAAAAATAACCACTTGCTCAGTGATAAGAGGAGAATAATGTGGATTAAAAATAAAAATTATTTTATTATTCCCTGATTTTTAATGAATTAAATATCCTATGGAGTATTTTAATTCATTATGATCAAACATTGCTCACCATGTCTTGAAATTTTAAGGGTTTGTTCCTCATCATAGAGACTATGTCCTCTGATTTTTCCAAGTTCAGAGGGCATCTTTTTGTATCTAGCCCTAATTTTCAAGCTAAGGAGACTTTTGGTTTATTTTAATTATATAAATCAAAATATCATTTAGAAAATCATGGGAATAATTTTAATAGGTTTCTTGTGGTCAGAGAAATCTAGGAAAAATATCATGATACCTTGAATTATCTTGTAAATTTCTATATTTAATTAAATGTAAATATCTTGTGTTAATTTATATAAATTATATACTTATCCAAAATTGACAAAATCAATCCCACATTGTTCATAAAAATCATGTTTATCCACTGTAAAAATTTGAAAATTATTTGATTAAGTTCAAGTATTAAAGTTGATTTTCTCAAGAACCTTATATTTTTGTACAAAAATAATTATATTAAATTAAATACATTTGAAAAAATTATGAAAAATGGTTTTATGAGTTCCTTGTGATTAGAGGCACTTGGAAAAAATTTTAAAAAAAATTAGGAAAACAGTAATTTTTGATAAAATACTTTATTTTTTAGCTTTATTTTGAATTAAAAATAATTATAAATATTTAAAAATTCTAAAATTCCAAAAAATATTTCAAAATGCTCCTAATGGTTTCCTGATTACTTGGGACTCATTAAAATATTTTTTCTAATTTTCCTAAATTAAAATAAATTTTAAAAGCTTAAAAATGAATTTTCCTTATTTTTCCTATTAAAATAATTATAATGATTAAATTAAAAATTATAAAATACAAATTTAATTTTCTAAGTATTCTGAACTCAAAGGACTCTAATAAAAATATAAAAATAATTTTGGTAATTAAAACATTATTTTCTATTTGATTAAATCATAGAAACTTGTTAATAATTTAATATTAATAATAAAAATTTAATTTAAAAAATTCATGAAATTTTGGCTAAGTATTTCTCCGACCTATAGAAACCTCTAAGAATTTTCTCATAAATAAAAACTTTATCTTGGAAAGTTAAATGAATCAATTTCTAAAAAAAAAGCTTATTTTCTGGGTTTAAATAAATATTAAAATTAAATTAAATTTTGAAAAGTCCACATATTCTCCTCTAACATTATAATTACCTCATGGATATGACACTCTAAACCAAGTCATTTGAGTTGTGATTAGTGAGTTATGAGGTGAAGTGCCCCATGGGCAAAATAGTCATTTTAGACTGGTGCCTTAATCAAAATTTAGGATTAACCAAGGGAAAATGGGTAATTTTGATCTTAATAAACATGCTTGGATTATTGAAATACAATGGGATTAAAAGGTAGAAACTCACTCACAACCCTTGCTCAACATCAACAAAATCATAATTCTCTTAATCTTCATGACTTGGAAGTCGACTAAGATCAAAAGATTCTTAAGTTATAGGCTTAAGATAGAAAAGATGATAATTTATTTTTTTCTTAAGCCCAAAGTTGAGGATGATTTGACTATTTGATAAGAATGCACTATTATGATTTGACTATTTGATAAGAATGCATATCACTTAAATTAAAATTTTGATGCTCACCATTCCACCTATCATGATTGTTAAAGTGACCTAGGCTTCCTAGGCTTAATGTCTAAACTCAATTGATCGGATTTAGAAGATAACATGATTGGTGATTAACATCTTTAAACACTAGAAGCGTGATCTTAATCGCGAGCACCACTATCTTTAAATGACCTAAACTTGCCTTAGGGGCACCCACTCACATAACCTTTAAACGAAACATCAATTGATTAGTTGGGTGGATATCCTTGGGATAATTAAATTGTCAAGTTTCACTAAGCAACGGGGTAGTTAAACTTCGTCTTCAGATGATTAATGAAACAATATGATAAGTTCAAAATGAACTCAGAATATTTTAAAAGATCTTCAAAATGGTCTAGGGTCATGCCTCAAGCATTTTTGAAATGTATTTGACATTCTGAAGGGCAAATTAGACTTTTCATATTTTGTTCTAAAATCATCCACTGGGATATTTTGAGATTCAATAAAATCATAACTTGGGGTTTGGTAGTTAAATATTCGTCTACTCCTGCAATTCAAATTCCTTGCAAAATTATATACATGCCTTACAAATACTAACCTTTCAAGTGGTGGAACGAGAAGAATAGACAAGTACACTTTTAAATTAATGCATTTACCTTTCTGTGCTTCTTGTCTCGAGTTTGCATGTTAAACAACGATGTCACCCTGCATGAAAATCAAAACTGTTAGGATAGTCGTAAATCCAAAACCAAAACTAAAATTAACCAAGATAAAATTCACCATCACAAGATTAAAAATATAAAATAACTCAAAATTTAATCACAAACATCACAAAACAACAATTGCAACTAAATTAAAACATCTCTATTGGATGATCAGGAATCGCTCAGAGGAGGTAACCCACGGTTACTAACAAAATTTCCCATGGTATAAATAAAAGTATGGAAGTCATTAAGTTGAGTTTAGTAAATTCATTTGGACTAAGTGAATCCGAAAGAAAATAGTGGTACCGGAATGAGGGAATTGTAGGATCCTAACCGGTGTCGCTCTAATCAACTTTAATATGCCCCACAATATTTAAAGAACCATAATCATAGGAACATTTGATTTGACAATATAACTTGACACATTAGAAAACTTAAACTCGTCATGGCGATGAGCTTGGATGGCGATGAGCTTGGAGCTAGCATTGTGGGCAGCACGACTATCTTCATCATCAAGAGGATCTACAACAGCATATATTTCCTTAGAATAGAATTTTCAAGTTTGTTTGCTTATGAAACATAAATCCTCAACTCATCTTTATGTCTTTTGTATGGCTCTGTTGTACAATAAAAGCCTTAACTCACCTTAAAATTCTGAGTTTGTCGTTTGTCGCGGCCTAAATCCTCGCATCTTCCAGGCCATTTGTGTGATCATTTCACATAAATGTAAGTCCTAAAATAAATAAAATTAACAGGATGAAACATTTAAATATTTCTCTCCAAAACTGAAACCAAATATTAGAATAGCTTGGGAAGTCACCGAGGTTCTCCTCAAGATCTGTGACATCCAGTTCTTCCTCCTTTTGACTCTACAATAAAATGTTTCAAATTTGAGTCATTCCCCTTTCACACCTCTTTGTCTAATCTCGTTGAAAATTCCTATCTTTTTTACTTCTTTGAAGATAATATTCTTTGATTTTTATCGAAAGTTTTCTTAGGTAACTTCGGTCATCTAAGATGTAATTAATTATAGGGGTTTGTACTTATAGGAAGCTTTTTCTGAAAACCAGCTTAATATAAACCTTATTTAATTTTTTTCTATTAAATAGGGAAACTTGTAGAAAAATAAAATAATTTTTGCAGACCGAACAGATGTCATATATATTTTTAATTTATTTGATCGAGTCTCACCCTCAATTATTGTGTTTATCTTTCGGGATAGATACAGGGCTTAAAGTGTAGTGGTCTTTCAATTGAACTCTGAAAGATATGGGAATATATATATATTCCGGCGGCCGACCAGCTTCCAACGGGTAACTCCACAACCAAAATAGTGCCGACAATATACAATTTTTTTATTTTTATGTGATGACTTTTACATATAATTGGATAGTTCCTTTCAGTATAATTGTGTTGTATCGTTTGTAGTGAGATAAAAACAATACAACCAATACATCATGATTGTATAAGTAGTGGATCAATCAGGTAAATTAAGAAATGAGGAAAAGCAAAAATTAAAAATTCATATTTTTTACATACAATTATTTTTACTTTTATTTTACGGTATTTTATAATAATTGGAACTTTCTCCTCAGTGCAACCTTGTTGTATCGATTATACTGTGATAAATTTGTACAACCAATACAACATGGTTGTACAAGTAATAATGAATCATTCAAATCATGAAGCAAGGAAAAACAAAAAAATGGAAATTCATACTTTCTATATACAATTTTTTTTTATGTTACAATTTTTTACAAGACAGAACATTGGATCATTGCCTTCGGCACAACCATATTATATCAATCATATTGAGATAAATCAGTACAACCAATACAATATGATTGTATAAGTGGTGATAAATCAATCAATCCTAGCCATGAGGAAAAATAAAATATTATAAATTTATCATTTATATATACAATTTTTCTTATGTTACGAAATTTTATAGGACAAGTAGTGATAAATCACTTAATCAAAGAAATGAGGAAAAGTAAAAAATTATATATTTATACTTTTTATACACAATTTTATTTATTTTCATTTTCCTTTTTTTTTACAATAGATAGAAAATTGATTGCATCAAATCATTCGGTACAACGATGCTGTATCGATTGTACAAGTAGTGATAAATTAGTTAAAACAAGAGATGAGAAATATTAAAAATAAGAAATCCATACTTTTTAGATACAATTTTTTTTATTTTTATGTTACGATTTCTTACAACATATAGATCATTGCATCATTCCCTTCAATATAATCGTGTTGTATTGGTTTTACTATGATAAATCAGTACAACCAATACAATATAATTATACAAGTTATGATAAATCAGTCAAGGAAAAGAAAAAATTATAAATTCATCTTTTTTATAATTTTTTTTTAATTTTTTGTTCTGAATTCTTACAACAATTGGATTGTTCCTTTCGATATAACCTTGTTGTATCGATTGTAATAAACTAAATCAATATAACCAATATAATATGATTGTACAAATTGTGGTAAATCAGGCAATTCTAGCCATAAGGAAAAGCAAATAAAAATTAATCATTTCTAAATAAAATTTTTTATTTTTTGTTTTTTCATATTTTTAAAAATTTTAAATTAGTACAACCAATACAACATGATTGTACAAGATAAAATTAGCTAATCCTAAGCACTAGGAAAAGTCAAAATTAAAAACTTCATTCGACATAACACAATCAAGATAGTCTCATTCGGATATGGAATATTAAATATTGCAAGCACCAACCCGCTACAATTAATAAAAAATAGAGCTCACAGATTAACATTGCAAACAAAAATTCATTTCAAACTTATCATTGAGTTCAAGTCTACAGTTTTATCACCATAAGAGAAGCAGATATGATCTCAGGTTTGTTTAAGTTACCACTTTTGTTGTTCTCCATCCTCAAGGTTATTCCTAAGTTTTGACAACGACAACAGTTTTTTCCTGATGTTCCGCAATGAAAAAATATTTTATACCTAAACCCTAGATTTTGTATAGCTTTTTTTATTTTTATTTCATTTTTTTTGCGCATTCTTTCTCTAAGTTAAAATGATGTGACAATATCCTACAACGAGCCGAGTCTGGTCACGCCGTTACTTATGTCGTTTATTATGAATCCTATAGAACAAAATAATGAAAAAAAAAAACAGGTGGCATATTTGGATTTGCTTTCACAAGTAGCTCTACGTGCGTTATTCGGATAGAATAATTTTTCCACATATAGAGACTTATATGGTATTGATAAAGAGTTTTATAATCTTATTAATTAATCGTGCATAGTCTATTCTGAAATTTTATAGGATGGTATCAATATTTATAAAATATTTGACACAAACATTTTGTATGTAAGAATTCATAAATCGTAACAATTAACAAAAAAATACTTTCTTGAACCAATAAAATGCATTCACCTCAATTAAGAGCAGAATTTAGTATTTATAGTAAACAATATATTTAAAAATAAAAAACATTTTTCGGTCATATTGAATTATAAAAGTGTAATCATCATTGTTTATAGCAAATATGAGAATTTTTTCAAATTTTGAAAAGTATTTCAAATAAATTGACATATTTGATAGAATTTATAATTTCTTAAGAATATTTCACTCTCAAGGAATATAACGTAGAACAGAAGTGAGAGAAAAAAAGAAAGTGTCTGTGTGTGTGAAATAATTAAGAGAGAAATGAAGAAAAATGTGTAACATTTATTACTGAAATGATCCCTTAATTATAGATAAAGGGGATAGAATATATGAAGTTACATTTATGTCCATACTTAAGTGGGAGTTGTAAAGGTGATGATAGGTATTTCCACCTTTCTGGGTTCAGAACCTTGTTGCTCTCTAGCTAGGTCGGCTGGATTTGGTAGGGCTTCTTTGGCTAGTCTTGTCGGTCAACTTATTCTGATGGGGTCACTGGTCGGATAGATTCGTAAATGTTGTCAGTTGATAGGAATTGTTTGATAGAATAAATTTTACTTGTTTGTAAACATAGTCTTGTTGGTGACCCTCGATCTCTACCAAAGAACTTCTGTCGACAGGGTGAAGCTATGTCATCAAGCAGAGGTTAAATCACGGTAATTCGACGAGTAGACTTTTCTTAGACGAGAAGATCCCAGTACGATGGCTAACACATGTATTCTCTTAATGGTATTGGGTGAGGCGGCTAAGTGATCCCGGTGTGACAAATTCATGGGGACTAGCTTCCACCTCAGATTGACTTCATTATCATGGCAAGATTGGACGAATCTTTATCTGTCGTCTGAATGAGAAGCTCGAGCTGATAGCAATTTGCCTGCCCTTGTGATCTAGACAACCTCGGGTTTGCTATGTCTCCTCAACATTTCTGTTCACTTTTTTTCGTGTACATATATATATATA
>NW_018164998.1:231416-234430 GCF_001263595.1 Phalaenopsis equestris | reverse complement strand
TATATATATATATATATGCATAGAGAGAGAGCGGGAGAGAGAGAAGGACGCGGTAATACTGCGTAGATTTTGCAGGAGATACCTAATATAGCTATTATTCTATTAAAAAAAAACGATAATAGTCTTCCCACTGTCACAAGTTGCATCATCATTGTATGCAAGCAAGAAGACAACCACCAATACTTTCACACTATATATAGTACCCAAATGAGCAATAGATTCTCTCATCACAAAGCCAGCAGCTTTCTTCTTCCTTATTTTCTAGTGCACGCCATGGCCTTCATCTCCTCAAGCCTTCTTATTCTTTCTCTTATTTCCCTAGTGCTTTACTCGGCTCATTCCCAGCTTTCTCCCGGATTCTACTTTAGAACTTGCCCCAACTTGCAAGGCATTGTTCGCTCAACCATGACAAGAGCTGTAGCTAATGAACCCCGCATGGCTGCTTCTATTCTTCGTCTCTTCTTCCATGACTGTTTCGTTAATGTACATGTTAATTACAGCTATCATTTCTTTAACTTTTACATATTTTCCATCTAAATAAAATTTATGGCTGCTAAAATATGTAATCTCTTATATCAATGTGTATTTATACTTCTATTTTCTTGATTTTGCATCAGGGCTGTGATGGTTCGATTCTCCTTGATGACACCGCAACGTTCACGGGAGAGAAGGGTGCGTTCCCGAACAAAAACTCAGCGCGGGGGTTTGAAGTCATCGACACTATAAAGTCAAATGTTGAGGCCTCGTGCAATGCAACTGTCTCCTGTGCTGACATTCTCGCTCTTGCGTCACGTGACGGAGTGGTAGCGGTGGGTGTTATACGTATTGTTTATCAAGAAGTTTACAATATTTTGTTAAACATATTAATCTAATAATTTCGTTGGTACTCATCTTAGAACAAAAATTCATAATTGGAAGAAAATTCACTTTTAATTCAGTTTACAAATTCTGTGCTTAAATATGTGTTTTACTTATTAATATATCATTACATACAACATAAATATTGTTGCAAACATTCTATGTTTTATATTTTCCTAAAAAACGTTTTATGTCTCTCGAAAACTTTAACGAGCTTATAACCATTGAAAAATTTTATAAATCGTCTACTTATAGATAATCTAAAGCATTGATTAGGGTCCGTTTGGTTGATGAATCAATCGTGAAACTGTTGAAGAAGAAGCTTTTGTTTAAAAAATTATGATGATTATTATAAATTTTTAAAAAAAAGTCAGAACTTAACTTTCTAACAGCCACCACCATAGGTAGCCATATTTAGTAGAAAATTATAGTCAACTGTAACTTTTTGAGAATGCAATCAAAACAGAGTTTTATCAAACTAAAAAAAACTATGATGCAGCACAATTATTTAAAACTAGCGGATGTCACCCTTTCCTCTTTCAATTATATAAAACCTAAATCATAAATTTTTCTCTTAAACATATAAGTCTAAAATTAAATCGACTATATAAAATTTTTATCATAATGACCAGTGAAACCTTCTTCACAAAAATCCCAACTAAAATACTCAGGATACACCTCTTCCGTAAATACACTACTAAAAAAAAAAGAATTTTCACGGCCCTTTTTACGAAAAAATGTTGTTATTTTGAATACAGTGAATTTTAATTCATTGTAATTGTCAAAATTAATATTTTTAAGCATCTTTAAGAAAAAATTTAGCAACATTTTTACCCAACCTTAATATATATTTTCCCTAATTTCGATTAATGAGAAAGCTTACAACTCAAATGAACTCTACAATCATGGACATGCATGCAGCTGGGAGGGCCTTCATGGTCCGTCAGCCTCGGCCGAAGGGATGCAACAACAGCCAGCCAGAGTTCAGCCAACAACGATCTCCCCGGCCCATCATCCTCCCTCGCCACTCTCATCTCCAAATTCTCCTCCAAGGGTCTCAGCCCCCGCGACATGACCGCCCTCTCCGGCGCCCACACCATCGGCCAAGCCCAATGCCAATTCTTTCGCTCTCGTATCTACAACGACCTCAACATCAACCCCAACTTCGCCACTCTTAGACAATCCACCTGCCCGTCATCCGGCGGGGATACCAACCTAGCCCCGCTCGACTCGCAAACCCCAACCCAATTCGGGCCGGATTATTACCAGAACTTAGTCGGATTGCGCGGGCTGCTGCATTCGGATCAGGAGCTTTTCAGTAATGGAACACAGGATGCTTTGGTGAGACAATACAGCGTAAATAGGAATCTCTTCTTCAGTGATTTTGCTGCGGCTATGGTGAGGATGGGAAATATTAGTCCTTTGACTGGAAGCAGCGGGGAGATTCGCTTGAATTGTCGGAAGGTGAATTCATGATTGCTTGATGGTGGATTGGGGGTCAACTAATTAAGTTTGGGAGTTTGATTTTGCGTTGGATTAGTTTTGCGTTGTGTGTAAGCGCGATAGTCAGATCGGCCGGCGAAAAGTCGCTTGGGATTGTGTTTGAATAATTTTTGGTTTAGTTTATTTGATGTTTAAACTTATGTTTTTGGATGTTTTGCGTGAATCGAATGGGTCTTTGTCCTGATTTTGGATGCCAGCTTGACTTATCTAGCTGGCTCGCTTTTGATTATTTTGAAAACGCGGCCTCATCTACCTCCTAGACTAGCCGTTTGAACTCAAATTTATAATAAAGATTTCGGTTCTAAGATATAATTAAAATGTAAATTTAATTGGATTCATTTTTTTTTAATTAATTATAAAAGTTTAAGGATATTTGTTTCATTAATTCTATTTTGGGGGATTTAAATGAAGATCGACGTTGAGCTATTAACTAGTGATTCGAACATAAAGCTATGGATGAAAGGATAAAATATTTAGTATTTCAATATAAAAATATTTGTTGATTATTCGATATTATCTACACCCAATACACTTAAATGTTATATTAATATTTTCTTAATTTTTCAATATCTATTTGTATCTCTATATATGAATATGTGTGTGTGTGTGCGCGCGCATGTATATGTATGTATGTATGTATGTATATATATATC
>NW_018164998.1:230220-230979 GCF_001263595.1 Phalaenopsis equestris | reverse complement strand
ATGTATATATATATATATGTATGTATATATACATAGATATATATGTATATATGTATGTATATACATATATATATATAGATATATATATATATATGTATGTATATATACATATATATGTATGTATATATACATATATGTATATATATATATATGTATGTATATATATGTGTATATATATACATATATATATATGTATATATTTAGATATGTAGATATGTAGATATGTAGATATGTAGATATGTAGATATGTAGATATGTAGATATGTAGATATGTAGATATGTAGATATGTAGATATGTAGATATGTAGATATGTAGATATGTAGATATGTAGATATGTAGATATGTAGATATGTAGATATATATATATATATATTCAGTCTTAAAAAGTTTGCAATGTCTTGAAAAGTTTGCAATGCCTGATAATAATAATCAGTCATGCCTAGCATGTTATACAACAGAACTTACCAACAACAGTTTGAAATACATGAATTACCTGCCTATAATACAACATTGACAGATAACCTGCACCAGCGGTCCACGATAGCAACGTTTTATCCAGCTTCAACATCGTTTGAAGGTTTTTTAATCATGCTCTTTTTGGCCCCATCATGATAGTCCAACCCATGTGCCTAAAATTTCAGAGCCCTGGTGCAACAGTGGATCGAACTTTTAAACTAAGGGGACTTACAGTTACCCCGCTACCAAGAGAACAAGGCCTGCGGCGCGCGCACACACACAGATATATATATATATATATG
>NW_018164998.1:209251-229731 GCF_001263595.1 Phalaenopsis equestris | reverse complement strand
CATATATATATATATATATCTGTGTGTGTGCGCGCGCCGCAGGCCTTGTTCTCTTGGTAGCGGGGTAACTGTAAGTCCCCTTAGTTTAAAAGTTCGATCCACTGTTGCACCAGGGCTCTGAAATTTTAGGCACATGGGTTGGACTATCATGATGGGGCCAAAAAGAGCATGATTAAAAAACCTTCAAACGATGTTGAAGCTGGATAAAACGTTGCTATCGTGGACCGCTGGTGCAGGTTATCTGTCAATGTTGTATTATAGGCAGGTAATTCATGTATTTCAAACTGTTGTTGGTAAGTTCTGTTGTATAACATGCTAGGCATGACTGATTATTATTATCAGGCATTGCAAACTTTTCAAGACATTGCAAACTTTTTAAGACTGAATATATATATATATATCTACATATCTACATATCTACATATCTACATATCTACATATCTACATATCTACATATCTACATATCTACATATCTACATATCTACATATCTACATATCTACATATCTACATATCTACATATCTACATATCTACATATATATATGTGTATATATATACATATATATATATGTATATATTTAGATATGTAGATATGTAGATATGTAGATATGTAGATATGTAGATATATATATATATATATTCAGTCTTAAAAAGTTTGCAATGTCTTGAAAAGTTTGCAATGCCTGATAATAATAATCAGTCATGCCTAGCATGTTATACAACAGAACTTACCAATAACAGTTTGAAATACATGAATTACCTGCCTATAATACAACATTGACAGATAACCTGCACCAGCGGTCCACGATAGCAACGTTTTATCCAGCTTCAACATCGTTTGAAGGTTTTTTACTCGCTTTGCTTTGCCTTCAACAAGGCCTTCGTTTTGTAAAGCGCATCGTGAACTTCATCAAAATAAAAATTAGTAGCCTTCTTTACATTTTCAACCCACTGCAATATCTTTGGGTGAGGACCGAGTATTCTCTCACGATCTCCCTCGCGCCAAAGCTCAAATTACGAAATTTCCCAAACAAGACTAAGGTCTGCAATAGATGGTTTAGGGTTTCCCAATAAGAATTCCGCGTCTCCGTTAAGCCACATGGACTCAATGACTGAGAGAGAGGATGATAGAAGTTTCTCAGTGTTGAGAAAATTATGGCAAAGAAAAACAAGAACGACACAAATCCAGAAGAACACAAAGAGATTTGATTTAACGAAGGTTCGGCAAAGATGCCTGCGTCCTCGGGAGCAGAGCGGCGGCTTTTCACTAATTCTGAAAAAGTACAGAATACAAAATTCAGGGGATAATCCCTAGGGTTACATACGAGCTTAATTTATAACTCTAAAAAGCACATAAAAAAAGGAAACCTTGTGTACAATATGTAATTACCAAATTACCCATGTACCACACCCCCAACCCACATAAGGAAACTCCCCTGATTTGGACAGAATGTTCCTCTCTGCTCCGCTCCTGATTTAGCACTGTCCATTTATGGTATATAAGTCATATCTAACACATCTCTATCTTAGCCAATATCCAGCCCTTTAGGAGAAATACATCATGGAGTTCCTTTCATACTAGAAGTGGGTTGGGCCACCATGCTTCTCTAACAACTGCAGACATTCAACAAGTTCAAGCCATGCAAGAACTTGTTTATAGTAATTAGTTTGGTCAACATATCAGCTGCATTCTCATCATTATGAATCTTCTGCAACAATATCCCCCCAGATACAATCAATTCTCTAATCTTGTGATGTCTGATATTAATGTGTTTGGTTCTCGCATGGTACACCTGGCTCTTAGCCAGATAAATAACACTCTGAATGTCACAATGCAACTAAACTCCACCTTACTCAACGTCCAGTTCCTTTACTAGCCCAACAAGCCATAAGGCTTCTTTAGCAGCTTCAGCTACTGTCATGTACTCAGCTTCAGTTGTAGATAATGTCACAATAGACTGAATTGTTGATTTCCAACATATAGGCCCTCCAGCAAGAGTAAACACATATCTAGTTGTAGACCTTCTGCCATCCAAATCACATGTATAGTCTGAATCAACATACCCCACAACTGAAGGATCATTCTGCTGACTGCCAAAAATAATTCCATGTCCTATACCCTTCAGATACCTGAAAATCCACTTGACTGCTTCCCAATGTCGCCTTCCAAGTTTAGTCATGTATTTGAAAACTTGACTAACAGTATGAGCCAAATCAGGATGAGTACATAACATTGCATACATCAAGCAGCCAAGTGCACTGGCATATAGAACATTTGTCATGTCTTCGATTTATGTATCTTTCTTAGGATACCGTTCTAAAGAAAGCTTAAATTGATTTGCCAAAGGAGTGCTTGCAGGCTTTGTTTTGCTCATCTCAAACCTTTCAAGCACTTTCTCAACATAGCCTCATTGAGATAAACATAATCGGCTTGAACATCTGTCTCGATGAATCTCCATTCCAAGAATCTTTTTCGTAGGACCCAAGTCTTTCATGTCAAATTCCTGGCTTAATAAAGCTTTCAAACCACGGACATCATTCATATTCTTTGCAGCAATCAGTATATCATCAACATACAGTAACAGAAAAATAATAGAACGATCATCAAGGCTCTTCACATACTCACATCTCTTGTAGCCAATCTGAATCATGTAGGAGTCAAACCACTTGTAGCATTGTCTTGGAGACTACTTCAACCCATACAGCGATTTCTTTAACTTGCAAACCAGATGCTTTTGTCTAGGTTGAGTGAACTCTTCTGGTTGCTTCATGTAAATATGTTCCTCCAGATCACCAGGCAAGAAAGCAGTTTAACATCCATCTGCTCCAAATGCAAATCCCAAAAAGCTACTAATGCAAGACTTGCTCTGATTGAAGTATGTCTAATCACAGGAGAAAAGATTTCATCATAATATATCCCCTTCTGCTGTGAAAACCCCTTTGCTACTAGTCGATCCTTGAACTTTTCCCCTTCTTTTTCTAATACTGCTGGTTTCCATTTGTAGACTCATTTGCACCCAATAGCTTTCTTTCCTTTTGGAAGTCGAACTAGCTCTCATGTGCGATTTTTCTGCAAAGACTCCATCTCCTCGACCATTGCACCCATCCATTTTTCTTTCTCCTGGCTGGTGATAGCTTCTTGAAAAGTGGTTGGATCATCGATGTTGATGAGAAGTGCACAAGAGACCATGTCTTCATAACACAATCTGCTAGGAGGCATTACATTAGTGTGTCTCTGTCTATCTCTTGCTAGATTATATTTCTATAGATCATCTGGAATAGAATCACTAGGTATTGGATTTGAACTTTCACCTCTCTCAGAAGCTACTGGTTGTTGCTCTAAATCCTTCTACACTGCATCTGAACAGGAACATGCACATTGCCTTGATTCTGCTGTAATATGGACTATTCATAAAAAACTGCATATCTGCTGATCACAATCTTCTTTGCAATCGGATCCCAAAACTTGTATCTTTTCACACCTTTCTTATAGCCCAGAAAGATGCACTTCTTGGATTTTGCATCAAGTTTTGATCTTTCATCTCCAGGTACATGCACATAAGAAGGACAACCAAAAATCCGTAAATGATCAATTTTAACTGGATTACCTGTCCATACCTCTTCTGTGACCTTATCACCCAATGATGCTCGAGGTGATCTATTGATGAGATAGCATGTCATATCATAGCCTCTGCCCAGAAACTCTTAGGAAGTCCTGCATTCAATTTCAAGCACATTACCCTTTCAGTTAAGGACCTGTTCATCCTTTCTGCCACACCATTTTGCTTTGGTGTCTTGCGCACTGAAAAGTGCCTCTGAATCCCATGCTCCTCACAGAACTTCTGAAAATGTGAATTTGTGTACTCTGTGTTATTATCGGACCTCAAATACTTGATCTTTTTTCCAGTTTGGTTCTCCACCTCAGCTTTCCACAGCTTAAATTTAGAGAATACTTCAGATTTCTGCTTCAAGAAATACACCCAAACTTTTCTGGAGAAATCATCAATAAAGGTAACAAAATACTGAGATCCTCCCAATGATGATTCCCTGGTAGAGCCCCATACATCAAAATGCACATAATCAAGAATCCCTTCAGTTTTATGTTTTCCAGTCATAAAACTGACTCTAGTCTGTTTTCCAAGAACACAGAACTTATAAAGATCGAGCTTGCAACTTTTAACACCATGCAACAGATTTATTCTATGCAATTCCACCATTCCACGTTCATTGAGATGACCCAGACTTATATGTCATAGCTTTGTACTATCATCATCAGACTCCACAGAATGAACTCCACCTACAACTGTACTCCCTAACAGTTTGTAGATATTGCCTGCAGTTAACTTTCTTTTCATCACCGTCAGCACACCCTGAACAATTCTGATGATTTCTCTATCCTCATCAACCTTAGGAATAAAATCATTTCTGTGTAGAGTGCCCAAGGAAATCAAGTTTTTCTTCAGATCTGGAATATGTCTGACATCACATAACGTTCTAACTATGTCATCATACATCTTAGTTCTGACTTCTCTAATGCCAACAACATTGCAATATCTATCATCACCCAAATAGACTCAGCCAGAATTAGTTAATATTTCTAAAGTAAACCACTCTCTATTAGGTATTATGTGATAAGAACACTTTGAATCAAGAATCCATGCATCTGTAAATTGAGTTGATGAAACTGAAAGCATATCACCATCACTGCAATCTGAATTATCACTCTGCACCACATTTACAGACTTCAATGAAGTATCACCTTTCTCCCCAGTCTATTTCTTCAGCTTTGGACAATCTCTCTTCATATGATCTGGCTCCTTGCACTTGTAGCAATGAATTTCCTTTTTACCTTTGGACTTTGATCTGTAATTTTGCCTTCCAGAACCCTCCATTTTTTTCTTCCTTCCACAATCCTGCTTACCCTTAACATATAAATTGTCGCCATTAGAGCTTTCCCCTGAATTCTGCTTCCGCTGGTTGTGAGCCAACAATGTTGCAGTAATATCATCAACTTTGATTGTCTCTTTCCCATATGTTAGAGTAGTCACCACATGTTCATAGGAAGAAGAAAGTGAATATAACAAAATCATCGCTCGATCTTCATCTTCAATACTCACATCAAACCGTGATAAATCTGTGATTATTTGATTGAATCCATTCACATGTTGCGCCAGATCAGAACCTTCTTGCATCTTCAGCCCATACAACTTTTGTTTCAGATACAACTTATTCATCAGAGATTTAGCCATAAACTGAATTTCCAATTTCTTCCACACTTCCCCTGGAGATTTTAGATTTATCACGTGATACATAACTTCATCTGCCATATATAGGCATATAGTTGCTACCGCTTGTTGTTGCAATTCTTCCCAATCTTCATCCTCCATGGCATCTGGTTTTATTGCCCGCAAAGCTTTCAAGATTTCATGTTGCGCCAACAGATCTTTTACCCTCGTTTGTCATAATCTGAAGTTACCAGTTCCATTGAACTTCACCACCTTGAATTTCGCACCAGAAATTATCATTTGAAAATTGATCCTGCAACGAATGTTTTCCTGAAAAAATCCTTCAAGATCTTTCCCCTGTTCCCTGCCTTTTCCGCGTCTTCCAAGAAAATCTGAAAAATATTCCTTCCAAAATTTTCTTCTCCGCAGCCTTCAACAAAGAAAAAACTTAATTAAATATATTCCTTAAATCAAGTTAATTAAAGAAAACTTTCATTTAATTAAGTAAAATTCAAAAAACTTCCCTTCTAAAATCTCCACCTGCCCTCCGCAAAATATTCCAGAGAAATATCTCGCCTCCAAAAAAGAAACAGGCTCTCTCCAGCAAAGGCAACCTCCTGTCCAGCAAAGGCTAAATGGAAATTTGTGGGAGGGAATATTCTCATGGTAGAATTCCTTATTTTAAGCCTCCAATAAAGGAATAATTCCACACAAAGATTCCCTGTTCTTCCTTCCTAAAATCGGCACCCAACAAACAGAACAAAGATGGAAATCGCCTCTTTCCAGCGAAGGAAATTCGGGAAACGAATGCCTTTCCCGATTTGCGCCTCTCACGAACTGGAGGTGTCCGCCCAAGTCGTTCGCCAACGTTTCGCTTTTCCGCCTCCCGGTAAGAAAATTTTGAAATCGCGCCTCCCGCTTCTGATTCTTCCTGCTCGCGATTCGTCGCTCTTCTGCTCGTCGAATGCTGCGAGCGAACCACAAACCGCAAACCTCCTCTGTGAAACTATTTGTACGCACCGAACCGTCGAAGATAGTCCTCCTGTGCCAGCTATCCGCCAAATTCCCTGCCGAATTTGGAATTGCCGCCAACCGTCTTCTCCGACAAAATTTTTCTTCCCTGCCCTCGAACCTCGCTCTGATACCTCTTGTTGAGAAAATTAGGGCGAAGAAAAATAAGAACGACACAAATCCAGAAGAACACAAAGAGATTTAACGAGGTTCGACAAAGATGCCTACGTTCTCGGGAGCAGAGCGGCGACTTTTCACTAATTCAGAAAAAGTACAGAATACAAAATTCAGAGAATAATCTCTAGGGTTACATACAAGCCTAATTTATAACACTATAAAGCACATAAAAAAAGAAATCTTTGGTATAATATGTAATTACCAAATTACCCATGTACCACACCCCCAACCCGCATGAGGAAACTCCCCTGATTTGGACATTTGGACTGGACAGAATCTTCTGCTCTGCTCCGCTCCTGATTTAGCACTGTCCATTTATGATATATGAGTCATATCTAACCCTCAGCTTCCACTCCAGCTTGAGGATTCATTATACGTCCAAATTTTTGTGCCAGTACAGTGTTCATAACAAAGGTAACTGAACTTACACGTAGATTTGAGTGAGGCCAGTCCAAACTAGAGTTAACTTTGGCTCTACTGATAAAATCAGCTGGATACCTGTGATCCGGAACTCCTGGGGATGTCTCAGCAATATAGCGCAGAATTGCATGACTTTCAGATATTTTAAGTCCATCATCAACTATTGCTGGAACCTGTGCCATGGGATTCATTTCTTTGTATTCCGGTAATTTATGATCGCCCTTAAGCAGATCGATACTAATCTCCTAAAAAACAACTTCATTTACCTTGCAGAAGATTATGATAGCTCGTGAAGGCTGCGACAATCGATTGGCACAAACCTTGAGCTTCATTTTTTATCTCTTCCGAGTATCCTCTTAGAGAATTATGCTATAAGATATATATATATATAATATAAAGTAGACCTCTTAGATTGGGATTTTCTATCATTACTTTCATCGTCGAGGATTTGGCCATTTTGAACTATTTTGCTCCATGCAGCTTATAGAGGTTTTATTTATAGTTATGTAGATGCCCCTTTCAATTGCATAGAGGATCGGTCCCTACATATTATAAGTTATGATTGTCCCTTATAGATTTTGGGCTTCAAGTTTATACTTTTCAAATGAAATTTTTTTTCTTAAAATAGATCACTCTTATTAAAATCTTTTATTAACAAGCCATCATATGGCATTTAATGATAATTAATCTTTTCAACTCTTACTTATAGAGCATTGGGTTCATAATTTTTGCTAACTAAATTTATTTAATTAATTTTGGCTTAGTATTTAAAAAGTAGACAATCCATTATAAATTTTAGTAATTGACATTTTCGTTGAAATTTATCATTCGAATGTTATTAGAGTGTTTATCAGACTATTAACTTCAGTCCATTTGTGAACAAGGATCAGACTAGTTTAGTGAGGGCTTGCTCTCATCAACTCTAATCATTATGAAGAGGTTAATTGACTAGTTGAAATAGGACTTTCTAAATTACCTTATGGTAAAGTGGCCTGCTCTGGAGCATGAATCAATTAACGATTATGAGTGAGATTTTTTAAAATGGATATTTTAAGATTTTTATCACTTGCATGTTTCCCAAGGCAAATTATATTTAATTTAAATTTATTTCTTATACCAATTGTTTAAATATTTAGCATGGTATAATGATTAGAGCACATGTCAGTTATAATTTTTTATAATATGCACACATCTCAATATGATTGTAATATGCATCTACATAACTTTTGATGTATTTATTTGTTGTATTTGTATGATATTACTAGTACTGCTTATTTTTTAGAGTATTTAGAGTAATTTACCTTGTGATGCATGGAAGTATCATGAGAATATTCTTATTTGGTCTTTTTTTTGCATACCATTTTAATGAATTTGCACAAATCTTGATACATTTATATATATTTTTCAGAGGGCTTGCTCAAATCTTAAGATATATTTATATGGATTGAGGATTATCTTACAAAATACATGCAGATCGGAAACTATCTAAATTTTAGTCATTTACAAGTGAAAAGATATAAGATGACTTAATTTTATTGATGAAAAGAGAGGTATAAATACTCAGTCAGGAGTTACTGGTAAGGAAAACAATAAAAACAGAATACAATAGAGAAGGAAATGAATAATAACAAAATATAAGAGACAGCTAATCTCTCTAATTAAGGAGAGAAATATATAGAGATTCCAAGATCCCTCATATAATTTATTACCCTCTAAATATAGAGTTATAACAAATATGAAATATAATCATTAATATTTTCAAGATCTGTCAACACTCCCACTCAAGTTGGGTTGTACAGATTGTACATGCCTAGCTTGTTATATAATTCTTCAAAGTTTATTCTTGGGAGAGGTTTAGTGAGAAAATCTGCTGTTTGATGTCGGGAAGGAATATATGCAAGTGCGACGACTCCTCTCTCAATATTTTCTGAGATCTGAGATGAAGTATCGATCGATCTCGATGTGTTTCGTTCTGTCATGGTGTACTAGATTCTTTGTGGTTGCATAGTTGTCGCATTGTAGTTTGACTGTTTTTTCCATTAGCATTCTGAGTTCGCTGAGTATTCTTCGAATCCACATTCCTTCGCAGATCCTGAGTGCAAGAGCTCTAAATTCAGCTTCAGCGCTGCTTCTTGATACCACATACTGTTTTTTACTTCTCCAAGTGACTAGCTTTCCCCAGACATAAGTGCAAAAGCGGGAAGTTGATCGTCGGTCCGAAACATCCTCTGTCAAGTCTGCTTCTGAATACACTTCTATACTTCCATCCTTGTCCCTTTGAAATAGTAGCCCTTTTGCATGGAGTCATCTTGAGGTATCTCAAGATTTTGTAGACTGCATTCATGTGTTCTTCCGTATGGTTGTTCATGAAATGACTAACAACACTAACAGAAAAACCAATGTCGGGTCGTGTGTGTGAGAGATAGATGAGTCGCTCCACGAGTCGCTGATATGTCCCCCTATCCACAGGTGAGTTATTTTTCTCAGTGTTGATCTTCTTGAATGGATCCATTGGAGTATCGACGAGTTTGCAACCGAGCACACCTGTTTCCTTCAATAGGTCCAATGTATATTTCTGTTATAACGCAAATATTCCTCGTTTTGATCGAGCTAGTTCCATGCCGAGAAAGAACTTTGGGTTTCTGAGGTCTTTGATTTCGAAATCCATAGTGAGAAGCTTTGTCAAATTTTGAGTTCTTCGTGATTTTCAGTGAGGATGATATCGTCGACGTATACGATTAGAATTGTTATCTTCTTTTTGGGAGAGGTTTTCACGAAGAGAGTGTGATCTGTCTAACACTGAGTATACTCGTGTTTTATCACAAATTTTGTAAATCTATTGAACCATGCTCGGGGAGATTGTTTGAGGTCGTACAATGATTTTTGGAGTTTTTAGACTTTATTTTTTGGAAAGGATGCCTCTAGTTCGAGAGGTGCTTCCGAGGTGCTTCCATGTAAACTTACTTCCATGTAAACTTATTCTTCCAAATCGCCATTTAGGAAAGCATTTTTCACGTCGAGTTGATGTAGCTGCCAGTCTTCATTTGCCGTAAATTAGAGAAGAATTCTGATGGTGTTAAGTTTGGTCACGGGGGTAAAGGTTTCTTGGTAATTAATACTGTAGGACTGTGAAAAACCTTTTTCTACGAGACGTGCTTTCAATCTCTCAATTGTACTGTATGCCTTGTGTTTAACTTTGAAGATCCATTTGCAGCTGCAGCCGATTGCTTTCTTGCCCTTTGGCAGGTCTGAAACAGTCTATGTACCATTCTTTTGTGGGGCTCTTACCTCCTCATTGATGATTGACCGCTTTCCACCCCAAGTGTTTGAGAGCTTCATCAATGTTATTTCAGACTTATGTATTGTCGAATGCAGTGACATAGGCTCGGTAAGTTGAAGACAGCCTTTCATAGGACACAAATTTAGAGATTGGATGCATCCTGTGTTTGTGTTTGTACCTGAGTGTAGGTCGGATGGACCTAACACCTTTCCTTAAAGCAATTGGAATGTCAGAGTCATCAGTCATAGGTATAGTAGATTCATGTTCAAGTGTGTTTGTACTTGAGTGATTTTTGTAGGAGTTGGATCCAGTTCTGACTCTTGGATTGGTGTTGGATGTGTTGGGTGGTCTATGTGTTTGTTGTGCGTGGGAGGTGGTGCAAGAATGGGTGATGAGTTGGACACTTGAGGACTAGATGGAGATTGATTGTTAGGTTCATTTTCATGTGAGTTGCATGAACTTGTTGAATCCAAGTCGGAAGATAATGAGTTCTGTTCAAGGGACGAGGATTTGGTGTGTGGTAGTAGGAAATCGTTGTCCTCCCAAGACTGATATTCACTTAAAGTCTCCCCTTAAATATTAGAATTTTGGTAGTAAGGCTGATTTTCAAAAAAGGTAACATCCATAGTGTTATAGGTTTTTCTTGTGAGAGGAGAGTAGCACTTATACCTTTTTTTAAAAGGCGAGTAGCCGAGGAAAATTAATTTAGTAGATTTAGGGTCAAGTTTGCTACGATTGTGTGAATGAATGTGAACAAAGGAGGAGCAACCAAATATTTTGATAGGTAGATTTTAGGCAATTGCCTTGGTGTGGGGAAACAATTTGAAAAGGAGTTGGACTGGACTTTGAACTTTGAAATTTGAGGACCTTTGAGGACCTGAGAAGGCATCCTGTTGATGAGGTAGGCTGCAGTGGAGACAACGTCACCCCAAAAAACCTTAGGCACGTTAGAGGAAAACATGAGGCAGCGGGTCACCTCGAAAAGGTGGCGGTTCTTGCGTTCGGCGATCCTATTTTGTTGAGGAGTGTCGACGTAAGAACTGAGATGGAGGATTTCATTAGAGGAGAGATAAGAGCCGAGGACGGAAGAGAAGTACTCCTTTGCATTATCAGTCTTGACTACCTGGATGGAGGTTTGGCATTGCGTTTGGATCATTGAGTAAATATGTGACAGACTGCAGATTTATCTTTCATTAGAAATAATCACGTTAGTCGAGTGTGATCATCAATAAAAGAGACAAAGCATTGAGTCTCGATAAGGGTTGTAACACGGGATGGGCCCCAGATATTGCTGTGAATGAGTGTAAAGGGCCAAGAAGAGGTGTAACCAACACGTGAAAATGACGTGCGAGTGTGTTTGGCAAGTTGACAAAATTCATATTGAAAAGAACGAACATCTTTATTGTTAAATAAATTTGGAAATAGTTTTGCAAGATACATAAAATTTTGATGACCGAGATGAAAATGCCATAACATAATCTTGGAATCTTTATTGACACTAGAATTGAAGATAAGATGATGGGTAGACAAATGTCTGCAGTGAGGTCGTGGTGGTGAAGTGTCGTTGATGATGCAGAGACCCGAGCACATCTCAGCATTGTCAATTGTCATCCCCGAGTCCGCATACTGAAATTCATACGTGGTAGGGAAAATTTTAGCAATACACCTCAGATCACTAGTCAACTTTCTGATGGATATTAAATTGCAATTTAAAGTAGGAACATGAAGCACAGATCAGAGTAGAATGTTTTAGGTGATGTGCACAGAGTCAAAGCCAACGACTTTGGAGACAGAGCCATCGACAATGCGGATGGTGAAGTTATCACCGCACGACATTTAGTCATGTTGAATGGAGGCATCGCCAGTCATGTGATGAGAAGCGCTAGAATCGATGATCCACTGACCGAGGGATCCTTGATTGATTGTGAAGGCATGGTAGAATGTACCTTGCTGCACGTACAAGCCTGTGATGGGGTCGGAAACAACCAGATCATGTGGTTTGCCGATCAGTTTGTGCAGCAAATCAAATTGCTCTTTTCTGAATGGAATGGGTGTTGGTGCAGAAAGGTCATCGGCAGCAACGGCTCTGTTGGCACGGGGAACACGATCAGACCGAGGTTTCCAATCTGTTGGCTTTCCATGAAGAACCCAACAGTTGTCTTTATCATGACACAATTTGCGGCAATGGTCGCACCAAGGACGACCCTTGTGTGATGGGTTGTCGCTGTGTCGAGACGGAGGAACCCGAGCTGCAAGGTCGAAGGCGTCAATGGAGAGATTGGGTGAGGTGGAGATAGGCCCAAGCATGACTTTTTGGCGGCTTTCTTCGCGGCAAACCTCGGAGAAGGCCTCGAGAATGCTTGGTAACGGTTTGAAGTCTAATACACGAGAGCAGACAAGATTGAGAGAGTTGTTGAGGCCAATAAGGAATTTGAATATCATATTTTGCTCGATGATCTGACGATATAAGTTGGAGTCCAAGTGCATGACCAAGCATGGACTTCATAAATGTCAACCTGCTGCCAGTAACGTGAGAGGGTATTACTGAGTCACAGATTGATCACCTTGGCGAAGATCGTGGAGGATTGACTCTATCTCGAAGAGCTTGGATGATTTATCCGAGTGAGAGTATGTCTCTCGAGCAGCATCCCAAATACTCTTGGTCGTGTCGTAGAGAAGAAAATTTTTGCCGATGTTGTCGGTCATGGAATTGCGGTCATGGAATTGATTAACCACGACATGACCATGTTGTTTTCTGCATTCAATGTCCGGAATTTTGGGTCATCCTTGGTCGGAGCGACGACATCACCGGTGATATAGTCGTCCTTGCCTTTGTCGTAGATGATTGGGACCACTGGAGGTAGTTCTGGGCGTTGAGTTTGTGGTCAGTGATGAGGGGGGAAGTGTCATCGATTCCGGTTAGAACAGGGGCAGATGAGGCAGAGGATATTTCTTGGGAGGAAGAGGAAGAAGCTGCCATACCGAAGAAGATTGGTATGACTCTGATACCATGAAAAGTTATAAGATGACTTAATTTTATTGATGAAAAGAGGGGTATAAATACCCATTACAGGACTTACTGGTGAGGAAAGCAATAAAAACATAATACAGTAGAAAAGGAAATGAATAATAACAAAATATGAGAGACAGCTAATCTCTCTAATTAAGGAGAGAAATAAATAGAGATTTTCAAGTTCCCTCATATAATTTATAACCCTCTAAATATAGAATTATAACAAATATGGAATATAATCATTAATATTTTCAAGATCTTTCAACAACAAGAATAATTTCTCATTAAATTATGTAAAATATTTCTTTTTAACCATTTTACATAATATATTTTGTTTGCTTGTATATGTTTTGTGGATCTAATGACAAAAATGTTATTTTATGTTTTGATTATGTAAAATTCAAAATATTGCATTTGATTTTAGTTCATAATTCGTTTAATTTTGAACTTCAATGAGGCTTCATTCAAGTGTACTTGTGAGCAAATAAGTTCTCTATAGACCTTCTTTAAGTTTAATTTGCATTCCATTTATCTTTTCAGCCAAAGAGTGTTATTTGATTGTTCATTAAAGAGTCTTGCTCATTATTATAGACGAACTACCCAGTTTATTCTAGGTTGTGTTTGTACTCGTTAATGAGTTATTGAGACCCCCATTATCCAGCCTTATATTTAAATCTTGCTCACATGTAAGCTATGATTTTCACTGTGAGCCCCCTACAAGTCCTTGTGCCATGTTTAACTCTTGTTCACCACTTCTCATATGATATTTGAAGTGCCAAATTTTCTCTTGATTTTGTAATTTATAACATTTTCTTAGTAATTTTAAGTTAAACAGATTCTTTCAAGTTCTTCTAATTTTAATTTTGTTCCGTCCAAATTTAGGTATTATTTCAATGCCAACTATCTCGATAGGAAGGTGCTTAGCTAGAACAGGCTTGCCTATAACATACTAAGAAAAATGCGTAAGGGTGGCTTTTAGCATGACTGTAACATTTACATTTCATAACATAATGAGAAATCTGTGTATTAGCCATCTAATCTATAAAAAGGCAAAGATGGACATAGCAAACTTATCCAGCGTGTTAAGAAAAGTGCATACAAATACTAAATTTGACAGTTTATCATCATCGTCATCCCCACAACACTCAAAAAAGCACATATGAGGTCCTTCACCTACACAAAAACATTTAAGCACAACAGACTATTCCCACTGCACTAGGAAAACATATAAGATATAAAGTACTTAATTTTTTATTTTCTTGAGTTCACTTGTTGATTTATGCATGCATAAGATGAACTATAGAAAAAATAGTTAAAACCAGAGGATAAGCGGACAAACTAATGCGCTTAGAAAATTTTATGTTTATTTTTGATGATTTATAAATGTTTATTGTAACCGTCTGATGATTACCTATGTATTGAGCCGTAGCTTGTGAGTGAATCGGATTTTCGATGAGCACAGAATAGTCACCAACAGTCCAAACCATCGGTTCATTACAAATTATAAAGTGACGACTATAACCTATCAGAAAGTTATCCCGTAGTTTCTTTGGCTATTAATAACGGATGGTCTTGTTATTGTAACTGATGCTCATACCATCTGTTATTAAGAAATTAGTAATCGATAGTTAAATGAATATTGGAAAGCCATCATAAACTGTCTTTATATCAAACCGACAACTGAATTCCTTTATTTCATTGCTCTCGCCGCGCCTGAGCCTTGGAGCCGACCGAATGCTCTCTGATCTCATTTTCATTAAAATTAATAATTTTTCAAGTTGTTACAATCAAATTATAAGTAATCTTGATTCCAATCTTCTTCTAAATTTTTATTTAATTTGAGCCATTAGTTTTTCGATATTATGTATTTTGGAGAAATTCAAAATTTGATTCAGTTTTGTATAGTTTTGATGATGTATCTAATTGTTACATGCTTTGGACTCATCTCCTAGGTCTTCTCCTATCTAACACGTAACTTTCTAATGTAAAAAATGCATACCTAGCACAAAATTCTTATTTCATATCTATCTCACACCGAAAATTTGATATTTACATACATGAACCTTTGGTTATTTAAATTGATCCATAAAAATGTGCATTCCACATTTAAAAATTAGAAATTTTGAAATTGATATTCTTGACGCGATATCAAAGTTTGTGGAGTTGTGTGTATAAATATGAAAGTTTATGTTTGAGACATGTAAATACATAAGAATTGTGTGCTAAACATGTAAATGCCCCTTTTTAAATGAAAATTGGCATGCCTAGCACACAATTTTTATGTTTTTATGCATCTATCACATAAATTTTTATTTTTACATACATGATACTTTGATGCTTTAAACTTATGCTTGAAAATGTGTATTTAACTTGATTAAAAGTAATAATAGTGTTATTTCTAATATGATATTAAAATTTGGTTTGCGTGAAAATATCAAAGTTTAAGAGAGATGTAAAGACATAAGAATTGTGTGATATTATATTGTAAATTTCCATTTATATATATATATATGACTGATGTGATATTAATGTTTGATGCTATTCATGTACATATGGAAGTTTGGGTTTAAGATATGTAAATACATAAGAATTCTATGCTATGCATGTAAACACCCGTTTTTAAAGAAACATTCACATACCTAGCACATAAATATCATGTATTGTATCCCACAACTAAACTTTTCTATTTATATTCATGGAACTCTTCAATGTTTTAAGGGTGCGTTTGTTTTGGTTGTGGTTATACGAAATCACATTTCAAAAGATGTTGTGGAAAATTTACTATTCAAAAGCTAGTATTTTAGAAAATGTTGGTCTATTTGAAAAATACAATTTTAAGAGTATTATTTATGGGCAAATGTCTGAAATACCTCTCAGTAGATATTATCTAGAATTCATAGGTATTTTCAATGTATGTAATTATCTTGTTTAACTATATTACTTAAATAAGCAGAAATACAAAAGTAAAGTCAAAATTTGATTATAGAACAAAGATAATGCTTGATTTTAGAAGTTGTATATTTTCTAAAAGTTATTTTGTTAAGTAAAATTTAAAAAGAGATAATTATCAAGATGAACAAATATTTGGAATAAAGCCAATGCTTATGACTCAAGTTTCTTTTTACTCACAATACCTTTATCATGAGATGCATGACAAGATATAATAGTACATTGAAGTAAGGAGAATATAAATTGGACAAAAAATAATCAACAAACATGAGTTAAGCATAATATCTTCAACAATGGCTGCACCGAAGTCAGAACTATGAGATATGTTACTACAAAATTCTACATTAGTACAACTTGTATTCCAAATTACATTAACACAATAAAAGAAATGCTACTATCATGAAATCAAAAAGAGCAAGATCTTCTTAAGAAATTTCAAGTATTCAAGATGTTTCTTAACCGTATCTTAAGATGTAATTCCTTCTTCATCACTTTCTTCAATATTGCATCGTGCTACGGTGTCAAAAATTAACCCGACACTCTAACATTACTCGAACTCGACTCGAAAGGTCCGGGTTACGATTGACCCGAATATTTTTTCACTCGAGTTCAGATCAGTGAATTTGACTCATTTATTTTTTGGGTCAGGTTCGTGGTGAACCCAAAAACTCAAACAGGTTCGTGTTGAACCCAAAAACTCAAACATGACCCGTATAAGCACAAAAGTTCTGGTCAGGTTTGGGTTAGCCGGTCCAGCTCAAGTTCAAGTATGGTTCAGGTCTTAGTTTTCGACCCATTTATTATTCGAGTCGGGTAAAGGTTGACCATATTCAAGTCGAGTTATTTTCGGGTAAAACCCGGACTCGACACGTTGACCTGAATTGAAACCCCTACATCGTGTGGTTCTTCCACCCTTTAAAAATAATTCACAATATTCAACGAAGCAATTTTTGAGATATTTATAAATTTTCTGCCTGCTTCAACATATTTTTGAGTCGGGAAAACAATGCATAATATCTTGTAATCACAAAATATTGTCGATGTTATCATCCCCTTAGTACTTGTTGAATAACTTGAGATTATTTTCCATGATATAGTCCTGTAAATGAATGGTTATCACAAAAATAATGAGAGAGAAGACATAAATAGCTAAAAAAACAATGTTGAGCCAACGCAAATAACAAATTTCAAAAGATATATAAAATTGCCTTAGAAGTTTGGGGCATTTAACTTTGCCTCACCTAAAATAAAGAAAACTTCAATCAGAATCGCCCAAAACAAAGAGAATTTCACAGAAATTTTAATTTGACTCACCCAAAACAAAGAGAAATTCAAGCAGAATCGCCCACCATTAAAAAACCTGCAACAAAAGTGGAGAAAGCCAATGAAAGAAGCTACTGCAAACCCAAAAACTAATGCCTTTTCTTTGAAGAGTGAAGCATCGGAGATGTATCAACACAAAACATCAGTGCCGTGTCCCCATTATCATGCGACATTCGAATTGTGTTGTATATATGTAAAATTCACAAGTTCTATTTAATTAAAAGCTACAAGGAAATTTAGCATCATGTGCCTTAAAATATTTATAATTAGCTAGATATTCTCACGATATGTTCATTTATAGAGACATACATCCATTATGGACGAAATCATAACTATTGAGGAATAACCTCTAGTATTAGAGGACTAGCCATTGAAGTTTGAGCTTTGTGAAACTAGCTTATTTAAGTTTGATCATTCTGAAACTGATTTGAAACCAAATTTGAACATGGCCCAGACCCATATCACTAAAATATTGGGTGATTTACATACATACCACTCAGGTTTTATGTATTTACATATCTAACACCTAAATTTTGATATTTACATATAAAACACTTCAGAATCATAATCACAACATTTTGCAACGTTTTTAATATGTTGAAATCAAAGTTCGAATAGTCCTTAATGTGACTCCAAAGTCTTACAATCCAAAAAAATGCATAAGAATGTATGCATGATCAAGTCGATTTTTTGGTGCATATTAACCATATGATTAAGTATGTCAAATCCTGCTCAAATCCAAACAACCGAACATCCCAATTCCTCCTTTAGTTGCCTGAATATATAAAAGAGGTGGATAAAGTGAATGGAAAATTAGAGGATCAGATTCATCTTTGTACAGTCGGCCAAGATAAACACATAAATATTGAAGTCTGCTAAGAAAAGCCATCAAGAAACATTTCATATATCATTAAGGACTTAACTATTGCCCGAGTCGGCAAGCAAAAAATACTATGCTATACAAGCTGTAGAGTGTTAAAAGAGCAAAAATACAGAAAATTGTCACGTAGTTCAATATAAAGGAATAATGGTATAAGTTTAAACTTTTCCAATATACAGCACCAGATATATAAAGAAAATAGAGTGTTAAGATCTGTAATAGTTTAAACACTATACCTTTCCGTTGCTATTTTATATAGATGCTGTTGAGTGCCTCAACTAACAGGAAAAAAAACACCAAAAATTTTGCAAAGTTGAACATATAACTTTTATTGGACATTTCTCGCAGGCGTCTGTGTGTGAAATGCAGAATTCTCCAATGAAGTGTGAGAGATGTATGAATTATAATATTCAGCTAGCACGCAAACAACCGTTGCAATTGTTTTTTTGCAACGCTCTCTATGCTCTCTATCAGTAGGATTCATTTTTGTAAAAATTAGGAACGATATTGCATCACATGATATCTCAAGTGTAAACATCACAATATCACAACACAATATATCATTTGATATAGTAATAGCACAAGTGCCAACATTGCAACACAATGTATCTCCAGTACATCATCACGACACAATAAAGATAAGTACTAACATCACAACACAATTTATGACAAGTAATAATATTTCAACAAAAGATAACACACCTAGAATAAGATTTCATTGTATCAAATAGGAAGCTACATCACAAATGCTAATATAAAAAGTAATTGCTCTACCAAAAAATAACAAAACATAAATATCAAAAGTATGTGTTTTACCAAAACATTAACATCAAAAGTATTTTTTCTATGATGTCGTGGCTTCGTTTTTTTTTTGGAGCCCTAGAAGAAATTTTATTAATACCAAGAAAAGGTTACAGCGACACGGTGGAAATTCCAGTAACTCCCAAAGTAAAACTCACACAAATGAAAGCTTATGGAACCGCTATTGAGAATACAACACGCAAAAGCAAAACAACACACACGAAAGAAAATAAAAAGTTAACAACTAGTCCTAACATAAGGACAGGACATAAGTTCACCATGAATAAGAGCAGCAAGCTCCCTATGAGAAGTGACATCAATGTGAGTTTCAGTCGACGCCATATCCCACTTAGCCAAAAAGTCAGCAGGCCGGTAGGTTTCCCTGATGCAAAACAACCACATGATATTGAATGACCACAAAAGGCTGGAAATCATTCCCCAAATAATGATCTCATACGACAGGCATTAAGAGACATCGGTGTAAATGTTGTACATAGAGGTTAAATCTGTTTCAATATGAAGATTAAACATCCTTAACTGTTGCGCAATAAGCAAACCACACAAAACATCCATTAACTCTGAAAAGAAAGCATTCACGGGAGAGCATTTGGAAGCAAGGAAAAGCATGCAATTACCAATAGAATATAAAAAAAAACCTCCCAAACCAGCACATCCAGTCTTAAAACTGCATCTGTGTTTAATTTAATCTAAGAAGAAGAGGGCATACCCCATCTTACCAGCTTAACCGACTGCTTAGCAAATGAATCAACCTGCACCTTTAGCTCCTCCCTGGATGTTGCAATCCTTGCGTAAGCTTATATTTATTCATATTAAATTTTAAAGCTTTATAGCAGAAAGATTTAATATGAAGGCTGTTATTTTGACCCTCAATTAATGAACTAAGGTAAAAGGACACTTTTGTAATGTGGTACCGCTCACCTACCACATCTCACCAACCGTTCACCTACCGCTCAACCGTTCACCTATCGTTCACCTACCGCTCACCTACCGCTCACCTACCAACCTACCACCCATCTACCATTCTCTTGCTTCTATAAATAGAGAGGGTATGAGGCTTAGGAGAAAAAGGGAAGAAATCTTAAGGCTATGAGGCTTAAGAGAGCAAGGGAGAAGATATCTTAAGCTACCACAAAGGAGGAGAGAATAGCTATAGAGTTAGAGAGGAGGAGAGCATCTTGAGGCTTTGTATCAAGGTGTCGCTTGAGAGGGAGGCCATAGAAGGAAGATGAGGGCTCATCTCTATGTATAAGCTATGTATTCTCCATTTCTTTTGCCTTAGTGAACTATTTGATTGATTCCCTTCCGTGAACGTAGATCCAGTTGGATCGAACCACGTAAACGATCTGTGTTTGCTTGTGTTCTTTTTCGTCTCATCTCTATG
>NW_018164998.1:208378-208612 GCF_001263595.1 Phalaenopsis equestris | reverse complement strand
GAAGCTTTGATCGACTGGATTAGCACCGCAGGTTGTGCGGTTCGGCGAGACGGAGGAGGAACTGTCCGCGAAGGAGCAGAGGAAGGCTGGTAGTTCAGTCCGCGAAGGGGCAGATCTCGTGAAGGAGGAGGATTTCCGCGACAGCTAGCACACGCTGCGACAGAAGCACGCCGCGACAGCTCTCGGAATTCAGTAGGTGCTCAACAAAGCGGACTTCACACGTTATTGGGGATC
>NW_018164998.1:200677-208355 GCF_001263595.1 Phalaenopsis equestris | reverse complement strand
GACTTCGGCCTATGGAGAGTAAAGATGAGAGCTCTATTGGTTCAACAGGGTGTTGTAGAAGCCTTGCAAGGGTCGGCGGCATTGCCGACTGACATGACTGAGAAGGAGAAGATCGACATGCTGGGCAAGGCTCACAGTTTGATAATCCTGAGCCTGGGCGATAAAGTTCTGAGGGAGGTGTCGAGGGAGACAACGGCTCAAACACTTTGGGCCAAACTCGAGGTACTCTACCTGACAAAGTCTCTGGCTAATAGACTCTTTCTGAAGCAGCGCATATACTCCTTCAAAATGCATGATGACAAATCCGTCTAAGAGCAGATCGACGAGTTCAATAAGATCATCAACGACCTCGAGAACATCGATGTCAAGATGGACGATGAGGACAAAGCAGTGCTGTTGCTAAACTCTATTCCTAAGAGCTACGAGCATTTCAAGGATGCGATGCTCTATGGAAGGGTGCAAACTATTACTCTGGAGGAGGTTCAATCTCTGATTAGAGCCAAAGAACTTCAGAGGAAGCATGATAGGGACAAGAAAGTCAGCGGAGACAGTCTTATTGTCATAGGAAGAACGGACAAGAAAGATTCAAGAAATGGTCAGTACAGATCAAGGTCAAGCAAGGATGGCGTGAATCAGTCATCAATGGGATCTTTTAAGTGCTATCATTATCACAATGACGGTCATTTCAAGAGAAACTGCCCAGACAGGAAGAATAAATATCAAGAAGAGCCAGAAGAATCAGGAGAAGCAAGCGTAGCCTCCGATGACTACGATTCTGCTGAGGCCCTGGTGATCACAGAATCTAAATCCAGCAAGGAGTGGATCCTCGGCTCAGGGTGTTCTTTCCACATGTGTCCTCACAAAGACTGGCTCGAGACACTGCAACAGGAAAATGATGGGTTTGTTCTACTGGGAGACAATAAAGCTCACAGGGTTGTTGAAAGTGGATCAATCAGGATAAAGATGTTTGATGGAGTTGAACGAGCACTGAAAAATGTCAGGTACGTACCAGAGCTCAAAAGAAATCTGATTTCTTTAGGTATGTTGGAGTCAAGCGAATGCTCGTTCAAGGCAGAGAATGGCTGCATCAAAGTAACCAAAGACCCTCGTTTCGTCATACAAGGAGTCAGAAAAAAAAAGATTTGTACTCTCTTATCGGAAGAACCGTGATTGCTAAGTCCATGTACTGTTTGGACTTAGCATACTCAAGCAAGGGCTGAGGGCCCCTCAAGGGCCAGGTGGAGGGAATCTTTACTTCGAAGCTTCTCAATTGAGGGTCAAGGTGGATAATTGTTATTTTGACCCTCAATTAATGAACTAAAGTAAAAGGGCACTTTTGTAATGTGGTACCGCTCACCTACCACATCTCACCTACCGTTCACCTACCGCTCACCTACCTCCCACCAACCACTCACTTGCTTCTATAAATAGAGAGTGTGTGAGGCCTAGGAGAGCAAGGGAAGAAATCTTAAGGGTGTGAGGCTTAAGAGAGCAAGGGAGAAGATATCTTAAGCTACCACAAAGGAGGAGAGAATAGCTATAGAGTTAGAGAGGAGGAGAGCATCTTGAGGCTTTGTATCAAGGTGTCGCTTGAGAGGGAGGCCATAGAAGGAAGATGAGGGCTCATCTCTATGTATAAGCTATGTATTCTCCATTTCTTTTGCCTTAGTGAACTATTTGATTGATTCCCTTCCGTGGACGTAGATCCAGTTGGATCGAACCACGTAAACGATCTGTGTTTGCTTGTGTTCTTTTTCGTCTCATTTCTATGCCAGGAAGTACATATCTCACAACAAAGGCAAACTTTCTCAGCCGAATTATAAAGCTCATGTTGCTTCCTACTGTTTCTCTCCATCCATAGCAACCAACAACCAATCATTGGAATAAGGCTTTGTAAGTGAGTCCCTTTGCTATGCCACTTCCAGTGAGATGAACATTGGTCTACCAAAATGTATCTATCTTTAAGATATTGTAGATAAGACCAGACAGCCAAATTGCTTCAGACCTCACTAAAAAAACTGCAGGAAAAGAAAGTGAGCCCAACAGACTCCTCCTTTCTACACAGAAGGCAGACCGAGGGAATTTTAAGCCCTTTCAATTTCAAAATGTAATCCATGGGGAGAAAAAGGAATTTCATTTTCCAAGAAAAAAATGATTGGGACAGCTTTAAAACATTGTTCCAAATGCACTGGTTATCAAATTGAGGAATGGTAGGTTGAATACAACTATCAATTGCTTTAAAAATAAAACCACTTTGAGCAGCTTTCATTCTCAACGCATCCACTCTACCTCTATCAAAAGGTTATGAGAGATGATGCACATCCAATCCCTATCAAGCACATGTAATAAATTTTGACAGTCCCACCCATGAACATCCTAAAAGCTATAGACTATGAGTAGGAATTATGATCACCCTCAACAAAATTTTTAAGGGAGCCCATTAGCGACCAATCATCAAGCCAAAAACTAATATCTCCCTTGCCAATATCCCAAAAAGTATATTTTTAGCTTTATTTTTTATTTTCAATAATTCTTTCCAAATCAAAGAGTCCCCCCACTTTAGATGTACATAAAGAGAATGATTTTTTTTAATATCTTTCCTTCATAAATTGTGCACAAAGACTATTTTGAGCTCTAATTTTAAGCCATAGTTTCTAATAATTAGTTTCCATCGTTTGATCAAAGTTTTTGAATCCCAAACTATAATCATTTTAAGTTTGCATAACTTTCTCTTGGATGCTCAATGAATCCCTCTCCCATTTCCAGCACATAAAAATTAATTTTTTTTTTCAATTTTGTATTACATACTTTTTGTCATCTAAGAGAAGAGTAGTAAGCACAGATTGTAAAAGAATAAGCCTCCCACCAAAAGAAAAAAAGGAATTTTCCCATCTTTGAAACTTTTGGGAAATCTTATGCAACACATCATTGAAAATCAAATTCTTGCTCTGAGTATTAGACAATTATAAATCTAGATACTCAATAGGAAAAGATTTAATAATAAAACCAATGCAGTCCATCAACCACTTTCTGCCATTCTGGGACACACCTTTGCTAACAATTATCTCACATTTAGCTTGTTTAAAGCTCATGTCGGAAATAGTTTCAAAAAGTTGTAAAATATGATAAATATATTTGTTGTTTATTTTACTAGCATTGCAAAAAAGAATGAAATCATCAAAATTTGTCAAATAAGAAACTGATTCCTTACCTTTAGAAGCATAGAGACTATTAGGATAAGAAGCAATGTGTTTGTTAAGCAAACAATAAAGATAGTCCACTACCAACATCTAAAAAATGGGGGATAATGGGTCTCACTGCTTAAGACATGTTCCACATTTAAAATGCCCATGAATTTGTTTGTTAATGAGAATAGAGTGGTAATTATTATCTAGGAAACTATAAATAAGTTTTCAAAACTCCATAGAAAAATCTCTTGCTTTTAAAACAATCATAAAAAAACCCCAACCAATCATATCATATGCCTTCCTCAAGTCCAATTTCAAAATTGAGTTTCCACTCCTAGCTTATTGATCCAAGTTTTGTTGAGTAATTAAAATAAGGTTAGATATACTCCTAACATAAACAAAAGCTGCTTTTTGAATGCTACAAGATTTGGGAGAAGAGGTTATAACCTTCTTACAACAATTTTTCTTAAAATTTTAGAAACCACTAAATTAAGAGTTATGGGTCAAAAACTTCCCAAGTAAATTTAAACCCTTCTTTAGGAATCAGAGAATATAAACACACATGAAATATTTATGTGGAGGAGACCCCAAAAAATAGCTTTGAATGAGTTTTACCAAATCATCTTCTATAATATCTCACAAGCAAAATAGAAAGCAACAGAACCCGCCAGGCCCAGCTGTTTTATGTGGGTCAATGGACCGAAGTGCCTCCAAAACCTCTTATTTCTCAGACAGAGCAGTAAGTTTTACATTATCAAATAAAAAATGGCCGTTCCAAAAAATATTAGCATAAAAATCGCTGAGGTCTACTTCAACAACTATAAAGTGTTCTTGAAAATAAGAAATATCATTATAAATAATGTGCTTCTAAATGTAATGTCACTCATCACTGCTATCCTTAATTTTTTGGATTCATTCTTTTGCATACGCTGTTTGATACAAACATGAAAGACTCTTGTTCCTATCCCGCTCCACAAAATTAACATAAGTGGTTTTTTGCTTCAAGAAATCATGTTCATTTTGAATAGCTTCATTAAGTTTATTCTAAGAACTAATCACCTCCTCCTCTACTAGACTATTAGAGAAATCTTCCTTGAATTTGCAAACTAACTTCCCACCCTCTTGAATTGGACCAAACACACCCCAATTCCACTGTTTCAGCTTATTAGCAATATTTCTGTTCATTTTCAAAGAGTAATCCAGTAAGATAAAACAAAATTCATACACCATTTACTTTCAGTAAAGTACATAAAATTACTGTGTTTATCCTAAGCAATTAAGTTTCTGAAAGCAGAGCTAGAAATTTTAGCTCTGAATTCAACCTTAGTTAACAATGGCACATGATCAGAGCCAGTAAAACTTAGATGAGAAACTTCAGTAAACTAAAAAAACTCAATTCATTGATGATTGATAAGGATATGATCCAATTTTTTAAATGCTTCCCTCTATTTTGAGTAAAAATATTGCCTATGAATTTTCTTTAAAAATACCATAATCAACAACTTTATCACTTGCATCGAAGCATAAGAAGAAGGAGTGGTGATAGAGTTGAAATCCTTACCAACCAACAAAGGATCATCCACTAAATTTTTGAATTGTTGAATATTAGACCATAGCTCTATTCTAGCCACAAAGGTGCACCCATCATAAATCACTGTTAACTATACTTAGTAGTTCAGCGGTTTAATACCCAAATGAAAAAATTGAGGGTTATCACTTAGTATGTCAACTTCCACACCTTTTTCTCCATAAAACCAATTTTTGATATTATAATCATAGATGTATTGAATTTTTTTCATCTTTTTTATGATTTTGCAAATGCTACATTCAACAATCATAGGTTCTATAATAATAAAACATCTAGTGCTCCCAAAAAAGAATCATAATTCTATTAGAGGCATCAAGTTAGAAATATCTCTTACATTCCCGATAAAAAAATTAATCATGACAAATGGATCTACTCCCCATAGTCGCCTTAGGGGAGCCCCATCATTAACATTGCTTAAAATAACAGCTGAAGACATACCTTCATAGTTTAAAACAACAGTTGGATTAATGTAACTCAGCTCCCTCTATGATATTCCTTTTTGCTTCTTAGATTTTTAAACTTGTCATTACCTCTCTAAAGTTTTCCTTGCCACATCCAAATCCTCTACTATAATGACAGTATCAAAGTTACTTGTCAAGTGAGCTGTTCAGCTTGAGTGAATTGTTTAGAGCTCGGGTCAGGGGCAATAACCCCGTGCTTTTCAGATTAATAATTTTCCTTAATCCGATGATCATTAAACTTCAACTCAATTGCTGCTTCTAGCATATTCCCGTGACCATTAACCTCCAGCATTTCTTGACAGTGTAATTTTAGCTGATCATCTTCTTACATCTTAAAATTTTGAATATTATTTACCATTTGTCTCTTATTTCTTGAGTTTTCCTGCCTTGGTCTAAGTTCAGGATGAATGATGAAACAATTCTTTAAATTATTCCCAAAAATCTTGGATTTCGTAGAATACTTTAGTTTATACTCAACTTTGACTTTTTGCCAGTATCTAATATTTTGAGTCCTTATCCAAATTTCCTCAGATGTATTTCTTCACCATAACTCTTGCCACCAAAGGCCTATTCATATTGAATACTGTCAAATCCACTTTCATTGGTTTTCCAAAAATAACACCTAAAGAATAAAGCACATTTTGATTGTAATAATGTAATCTTAGACTAGAAAAAGTAATCGATATGAGAATAATTGGTAGCTTCATCGTTGGATCAAAATCAAATGTCCATTTGAAAACCTTCATTTGAACATTCTCCAAAAACTAAGGTTTGCAAAATAGCCTTGTGTAGTCCTTCTCTTTACTTAACTAAATGAACAATGTCATAACTTTATAAGTGAACTCCACTCAAAAATACATAAAACTAATATGAATAAGTTATTGTGATTTTCACAAGTAATGGACCATCCTCTCACTTGCAATAGATATGCAAAACTCTCTTAATAAAATTTTCAAGTAACTACATGGATTATAGATATAATTTAATATTTTAGAAAACTTCTACAGTTTATTCTAAAATTTTATCACATTCAAAATAGATGAAGAAGGTTTTACAGAGATAGCCTCAAAATATAAGCTTGTGCATGCAATAACTAATTATAATATTTGACTCTTTAGATATGCAGAGCCTTTTTTTTTATTGTGAACCACCCTTGCTTTTAAAGGTGGTGGAATGCTAGCATGGTTGGATTCACTATGTTCATTTATGTCACGTGATGATCTTTGAATGAGTTTATTTGAGCTCCTTATGTTATTGCGAATCTTGAGGAGCCCAGGCTTGTCCACCAGACTCATCAATTCCACTTGTTGTGAGATATGTACTTCCTGACATAGAAATGAGACGCACAGAATACAAGCAAACACAGATCGTTTACGTGGTTTGATCCAACTGGATCTACGTCCACGAGAGGGAATCAATCAAATAGTTCACTAAGGCAAAAGAAATGGAGAATACATAGCTTATACATAGAGATGAGCCCTCATCTTCCTTCTATGGCCTCCCTCTCAAGCAACACCTTGATACAAGACCTCAAGATGCTCTCCTCCTCTCTATCTCTATAGCTATTCTCTCCTCCATTGTGGTAGCTTAAGATCTCTTCCATTGCTCTCCTCAGCCTCACACCTTCTCTATTTATAGAAGCAAGAGAGTGGTAGGTGGGAGGTAGGTGAGCGGTAGGTGAGATGTGATAGGTGAGCGGTACCACATTACAAAAGTGTCTTTTTTACCTTAGTTCATTAATTGGGGGTCAAAATAACAATTCTCCACCTTGACCCTTAATTGAGAAGCTTCGAAGTAAAGATTCCCTCCACCTAGCCCCTGAGGGGCCCTCAGCCCTTGTTTGAGTAAATCACGGTTCTTCCGATAAGGGAGTACAACCCATTTTTCCTGACTCCTTGTATGACGACACGAGGGCCTTTGGTTACTCTGATGCAACCATTCTTTGCCTTGAACGAGCATCCGCTTGACTCCAACGTACCTAAAGAAATCAGATTTCTTTTGAGCTCTGGTACGTACCTGACATTTTTCAGTACTCGTTCAACTCCATCAAACATCCTTATCCTGATTGATCCACTTCCAACAACCCTGTGAGCTTTATTGTCTCCCAGTAGAACAAACCCATCATTTTATTGTTGCAGTGTCTCGAACCAGTTTTTGTGAGGAAACATGTGGAAAGAACACCCTGAGTCGAGGATCCATTCTTTACTGGATTCAGATTCTGTGATCACCAGGGCCTCAGCAGAATCGTAGTCATCAGAGGCTACGCTTGCTTCTCCTGATTCTTCTGGCTCTTCTTGATACTTATTCTTCCTGTCTGGGCAGTTCCTCTTGAAATGACCGTCTTTGTGACAATGATAGCACTTAAAAGATCCCCTTGATGACGGATTCCCGCCATCCTTGCTTGATCTTGATCTGTACTGACCATTTCTTGAATCTTTCTT